>NC_135812.1:17000969-17150965 GCF_964213995.1 Mustelus asterias
ATTGGGACTTGCCACCCGTGTTTCTGACGCTTCGATAAGAATGCTACCAAAGGAGATAATCTAACCATTAGTTGATCTAAAGTATCTGCTCTTTTTGTTCCTCTCGCCTCTGATGCTGCCAGACCCATTGAGTGTTTCCAGCACTTTTTTGTTTTTATTTCAGATTTCCAGCACCATAGTATTTTGCTCAGTCACTTAAATATCTATTTGTTTGTCTTCACCCTTGTCATTGGGAGGACCATTGGGAATTAGCTAGGAAAAGTTGTTGAATTTGTTTGGGACTGAACTGGATTCGTTTGCACACTATGCCAGATGGTTTTGAGGTAGTATAGCCTATATGCTGCTGGTTTACACAATGACAATGGAAAGAAGGACTCACTGCTACTATGAGCTGACCATCAAGAAATATCAATGATATTTAGGCCAAGGCTGAGTGAGTCTATGTGATTACTCCATGATTTAGGCTTCCTGTATCTCAATTATAATTGTATTACAATTAATGTAGCTGCAATAAGAATTCACCTTCACACAAATTTGCATTGTTGAATATTCTACTTTAATAAGCATCTTTTGCTGGCATGAACCAAGGGGAGGCGATGGCCTTGCGGTATCATCGCTAGGCTATTTATCCAGAAACTCAGCTAATGTTCTGGGGACCTGTGTTTGAATCCTGCCACGGCAGATGGTGAAATTCAAATTCAATTTCAAAAATCTGGAATTAAGAATCTACCGATGACCATGGAATCATTGTCAATTGTCGGGAAAACCCATCTGGTTCACTAATGTCCTTTAGGGAAAGGAATCTGCCGTCCTTACCCGGTCTGGCCTACTTCTGACTCCAGACCAGCAGCAATGTGGCTGACTCTCAACTGTTCTCCAAGGGCAACTAGGGATGTGCAATAAATGCTGGCCAGCCAGGTCCCATGAATGAATAATAAAAAAAGGACTTGGAAATGTAGTACTTGTCTGTATTCTTAGCAAGGGGAATGCTTTACCAACCGCAGTGCCGAAAAAGGAGAGGGTAAGGAAGAGAGAAAATTGGAAAGAAATGCTATGAAATTCTGAGTCAAAGTGCCAGTGCAGCATGTACTGGCGTTATTTTTGTGTATATATATCTCTCATGCTTTTATTTGTTTTTGTCTTCAGCTCACAGGAGTAAATGACAAAATGGCAGAGTACACTTCAACGCCTGGTGTTACATCATTGAATGCAGCACTTATGCACACACTACAACGGCACCGAGATATCTTACAGGTACAAAGAATCTTCATTAAATTGCACTCTGGCCTTAATGTGAAAGCAGAAGTATTTCATTGATGGAGCAACCCAGGATATGAGGGAAATATGGGTATGTCTGGTTTCCGCTCCAATTTTCTCCTTGTTTTGGGATCGTTGTGTGAGCACGGTTGCCACTAACCTTCATATCCTTCAGAAGTACCAGTTATCAACATGACAAACAGCCAATATTGACAACCGATTAATGTTGGCGTGAATTAAAGTCAAGTGTCAATTGCACACTTAAATCAGGCCCCTCACTAAACCAGCGTCACTGGGGACATGTGCCTAGACATGCTAATAATATGTTAATTAGATTAAGATACATGGGTGAAGAACATTGTTTAATTGAGTACTTAGGAGCACTTGTAATGGAAATTTGTTATGCTACTGAGAAAAAATAGAGTATAATAGGAGACTGCTGGGACACTGTGGTGGTAGGTAGGAAACATTCATATGTAATGCTGCATTCTGTGAATAAACCATTAAAGAGAAAAGTACTTCAGCTGAATTGGAATTGATTTAACATGGTAACAGAAGGAGGTTGCTTAAAAACATTTCCAGATTGTAATCTGAGTTATTTCTGTGAAAAAATGGCTGTTGCTGTGGTCTGTAACAATTGGTCTATTTGAAAAATCCCAAAATACCTTCTGTGTTGTGTAATAATCCCCAGTCCTAGAAGGAACGACAGTTTTAGTTCCACCTTTTTCTGCACACTTGAGTGCCCTCCATGCAGGGACATGGACATTCATCAAGGCAGAAAGATGAGAGAAAATTCAGAGAGTTTTGCAGCGTCGCACAAAAATGTCAGAGATAAATTTTAATCCTGAAGGTTTAGTATACAATAAAAGAGATGGTCAGCAAGAGTGGAAAGGTCTAGGAAAAGTGATAGGGTGTGATGGGAAGACAATAATTCTCCAATATGGCCATCAAACAGATGGGCTACATTCATCTAGGTTAATTTGAATTTGTTATAATTCAGGTCAGAAACTCTGAAGTGTTTTATGAAGTCTGCCTGGATCATAAGTTTTGCAATTTGAATTTGGCTAGGGTGAGCATGAGATGTTTCACTTCAGGTGTGATTCAACTGACCCACTTTAGGATAGGGCGATCCCCAAAGGGTCACTGTCTAAAGTTGGTACTAAGCTAATGTATAGAGAGCTTTTATCAAATAAAGTTTATTTAAGAATATAGTTAGCGTATAACACTAACTTTCACCAAATACAAACAAGAAAGAAAAACATCCATTATATTGTATAACCCTCAATAAATATATGAAATGTTCCAATCATGTAAACTTCGCTATACAAAACCCTTACCACAGGTTTAGCACAGAAAATACAAATGCTCATGTGATGCTGGAACTTAGTCCTTTGGTTGGCTGCTGCAGTTCTCTTGATATACACACTCACAAGCTTGAAGTCAGAACAGCTTTCCAAAGCACCAGGGAGAGAGAGAAGTTCTAGATACTAAATAGCAACCCACCAAAACAGGATTTTCACTCCAGGAAGGCTGGTAGACCTGCTTCCAGCTAGCCAGCAGAATCTATAATACCAGGGTGAGAGAGAGAGAAAAACTGCCTGCCGCTTAACTAGGGCAGCTTCTGACAAAAACAGCAGCTAGCAGCAAAATTGAAAGTGAAACCTTAAATTCACTATAAAGAAAAACAAACTCCAAAACACATGACCTGTCACCCAGTCGCCCCCTAACAATGCAGGATCATAAAAGATCCCAGAGAATACCTGAGACCCAGAGTAAAAATAAACAAAAGCCCATTTAAACCATTGAAGCAGCAATGAAAGGACTTCTAACCAGACAGCCCGGCAGCAATGAAACCAAAAGGTCTCCTTACAACAGCAGAGAACATGATTTTAAAAAAAAAATTCTTAAACGTACACTAGCATCACAGAATTGATAAACTTTCAGACTCTGAGCAATTACTAGAACTTGATGAGGCACCCTGTAGTTCACACATTCTTTTGTTTGACAGTTATGAAGAGCAAAATAAGGTCGATAAGGTGCTGGATAACGATGAAGTGATACTGATGCACAGGATAGGGCAATCCCCAAATCCCCAAAGGGCAACTGCCTAAAGTTGGGACTAAGCTAATATACATACCAGAAGGATCCAGTGAATGGACGAATGTGACTATACCAGGGAGAGTAGGGAAAGCTACGAGTAAGTTCAAGGATTGGATAAATGCCCCAGTTGATCGATAAAACAGTATGCAAAATGAGGTGGAACATTGGAAAGCAATAAAACGCAGCCCTTAGTGGATTTGAAAGTGGGTCTGGCACTAGGAAACGATCACATAAAAGCACAGAATCTCTGATCATGGTTGGGAGAGTTCATGTAGCTGAAGCACAGAAAGGGATAGGATAGCACTTAGACGTCATAGATAATGCAAGAAAGGTATTAGTATCTAGTTTCTGATTTCAACTGGCTTAGAATTGATTTAACACATCAGCCTATCATGCAAACTCAGCACATGCAGTTGGGGATATTCCTGGTGTGTGCGCCTCAGTTGCACATTAGATAAATTGAATAAGACTTTGTGACAAAGGTTTGAGAGGTGAACACTTTTTTGTTTAAAATTATCTGGAATAATGTACAACTTTTCAGCTTAATTTATATTTTGTATCTGGGTGTTGAGAAAAATATTGGGAAGGGAATGGCCTAGTGGTATTATCGCTAGACTAATAATCCAGAAACTCAGCTAATGTTCTGGGGACCCATGTTCGAATCCCAGCACAACAGATGGTGGAATTTGAATTCAATTAAAAATATCTGGAATTAAGAATGGTTTTATGGTGACCATGAAACCATTGTCAATTGTCGGAAAAACCCATCTGGCTCACTGATGTCCTTTAGGGAAGGGAATCTGCTGGTCTGGCCTACATGTGACTCCAGAGCCACAGCAAAGTGGTTGACTCTCAACTGTCCTCCAAAGCAATAAATCCTGGCCAGCCAGCAATGCCCATGTCCCACGAATGAATAGAGAAAAAAAAAGAAGGGTGAACCCTGGTTTTGGTTTAACTTAAAGGTTTTGTGAGCTAGGTGGCGGAAAGTCTGGAGCCCTGTTTGTACGCATGCATTTTTAATACTCCTAAAGAGGAGAGATGGGTTAACAAGGGGTTAGTAGTTTCATGAAGTTTAGAAAAAACTGTGCTGTTCCTGAGCGACTGGGGTTTAGAGACACACAGAGGGACAGTGAAACACAGAAGGGAAATTAGCGTGTGCGTGTACCAGGTGTTACAGGCCGAAGATTTAATCCCTCTTGGGTAAGAAATCCAGCAAGCTTGCTGGGAAACTGAGTTTAAGGAATTCGTGTTTGTTCTGAGGTTGAAATAATATTTAGATTTTGGGTGTCTCGGGGTGAAATACCAGCTGAAGCAAAACATCTATTGAATGTTCAGAGGTCCGCTGAAAGAAAACTATTCGAAACTGAGCTAGTAAGCAAGAAACCTTGATGTTTTAAAAAAAAGTTTAAGTAGGCTTACATTCACAGTGCAATGAAGTTCCTATGAAAATCCCATATTCGCCACACTCCGACGCCTGTTCGGGTACACCGAGGGAGAATTTACCATGGCCAATCCACCTAACCTGAGAGTCCATTTTTGGACTGTGGGAGGAAACTGGGGCACCCGGAGGAAACCCACGCAGACATGGGGAGAATGTGCAAACTCCACCCAGACAGTGACCCAAGCCGGGAATTGAACCTGGGTCACTGGTGCTGTGAGGCAGCAGTGCTAACCACTGTGCCATCTACCACCCGCTGATGTTGAGACCATGGTAGACATTCACTGGGGATTTGTGTCTGCCAGGGTCTTGCTGGTGCAAAAGAAATAGTGTGCGTTTGAGTAATTTTCTGGTACCTGTATTGAAATCTTTCCAACCTTTTTTGTCTAATGTGATATAGTTAATTGTCTCTTGTTTAACAAACATTATTTTCTTTGCATTAACAGTATACTGGCAGACTGTTGTGTATGTGTTCAATAACTGACCCCTGCAGTTTCTGAAAAAGCAAAGTTAGGAACTACCAAGCCAGATTTGACTCTGGGATTTGACTTGTCCAGCATTAACTTTAGCTGGGATCATAACATTATGTAAATTTGAGCTCTAATTAAATAAATTTGGGGAAAATTTAATCTTTTGGACCTACGATCTGGAAGCACAAATAGTGATGAAAATTAACAGAAAAATGAATACCAAGATTTGTTTATAAGCGAAGTGATGAGCTTGAAGAATGATAATGCAGTTAGGGTGAACGGTCAGAGATTTATAAATACGGCAAAACTGTTTAGGGCTTGATAATGGGTGGAGAGAGGGGAATGATTTACAGTTGTTTAATGGAGGAATTAACTGATAGACAATCCGGGGCTGCATGGTGGCACAGTGGTTAGCACTGCTGCCTCACAGCGCCAGGGACCCGGCTTCAATTCCCGGCTTGGGTCACTGTCTGTGTGGAGTTTGCATGTTCTCCCTGTGTCTGCGTGGGTTTCCTCTGGGTGCTCCGGTTTCCTCCCACAGTCCAAAGATGTGCAGATTAGGTGTACTGGCCATGCTAAATTGCCCCTTTGTATCAGGGGTACTAGCTAGGGTAAATGCATGGACTTGTAGGGATAAGGTCTGGGTGGAATTGTGGTCGGTGCAGACTCAATGGGCCAAATGGCCTCCTTCTGCACTGTAAGATTCTATGATTCTGTAGTGACTTTTTTTTCCCATTTTGTGTAGAAGCTGACATCTCTGTTACTGTGCATTATGTTTCAATATGGCGATAAAAGAAGGGCAATCAAATGGTCATTTACTGTACATTAATAAACATTAGGCTGCTGGAAATGATTCCACTACTGAACAATATCCGCTTGCAAATGTCCACTATAGCCAGAGGAACTATTAATTTGCAGTTTGACTGCATAAGGCCTATAAAGTAAGGGAAGAAGAAATGCAGCTTTAAGGTGCCTTCCATTTCAAAGTCTGAGAGTCTTGTTGGATTCAGTGTAACTTTACACACAAAACAGAGATTTGTTTAAATCTTTTAGTACCATTAGTTCAAAATGCTTGCATATGTTGCAGCGTTTCCTCTGCATTTGAATGTTTTCACTTTTTCGTTTTACTTACTTTGACAAAATATTGAATTGATTTATTATGTCGATTTGTGTTTCATAGCTCATTTTATAACACAGTTCTTGCATCTCGAGGGCAATTATTAACACAATGTGCATATGCTGGCAATGCAGCTTCTGAATACGCTATTTCTGCAAATTAAAATCAAAATGAAGGAAGAAACCATTAATTTCCATCTAAATATATTTGCTGAGTGAGATCTGAACTTGCACTTATAATGTAGAAAGATTAGGTCATCGCTACATATAAATGAGGATAAATTTTCTGACATGAAGATTTAATGGAGCAGTCTGAACAGCTAATTGAGTGATAAATATCCTCAGTTAAATGTTGGATGTACAGATATCAACTCAGCAAAAAGCGAAAGGTGACTGAAAGCTGATGAGTAATAGCTCTCCAAAAAAGGGACCTTTTGCATTTTAATTAGGCACGGTTGTGAGGATACATTGGTAACCCATTAAAGGGTAGTTGAAAGTAATGTGTCTCATCCTTTTTATAAAATTTTACATAATCTATTCATTAAAATTAAATTTCACAAAATGGCGTTTCGCAATAAAAGATCACAGCTGTTGATAATTATTTTCTCGACATAAAATTAATGAAAGTATCCCGCGTTTCTGTTAACTTCATAGCGGAGGGCTTTTTTTTTTGCTCTGTATAATACACTTGAAATAAACAGGTTAAAATACATTTTAATTAGCTTGGTTTATGAGGTGCTGAACAGATCAATATTTTTGCAAATGTATTAAAGTTTCCTCATTTCAAAATACTTGGAAATAATAATAAGAAATATTACTTGGAGCTGCAGGAATCACAGTGCAAAAAAAAAATCTATCGTTTATCCTCATGTCTGTTGACTCCCTTTGGGAGTTGACTTGAGACCAGGTACATCTGCTCTTGCTGCCAAAAGGGAAGCAGCTTGCTGGTGTGTGGTGTTTCATCCACTTGCAAATTTTTCTCTGACTGAATTTGTTTGATAACTTTGGAGTGCCGGGATTTTGCATCCAAGATTGGGAAGGTTCTTGATCAGCAATCCTGTGAAAACAGTTTCAGGATTGCCCACCAAGTCACATACATTCCACTGTCTTCAGACACAAGACCAGATGGTATCCAACAAGCAGCCAGCGAATTGCAGTCTACTGATAATTTGGAGTTTTTCTTCAGAAGATTGTGCCGCAATTAGAGTGTAGCAATGTAAATAGCACAGGAAAATGCAAATATAGTACTTTCAAAAGAGTTGATCAATAATTTGAATTGCAAGTAATCTGTACTAAAATTTGAGACCTTTCCTCACAATAATGGACTGACATTCAAGCTGGTTATCTTTGGGTGCATTGAATATGTTCGTACCATCCATAACATTCACCACTTCAATATATCATAAACTTGTCATAAGCTAATTTAATTATTTCAAGATATTTCTTCCCTCTGTTCATATTTGAACTACTAAGATCCTTGTGCAACATACCATTAGTTAAAACAAAAAGGATTTAATCGTGTCGGACAGTACCTGTGGAGAGAGAAAAATTGACAACCTTATTCTTAGCTTGTAAAATAATTTGTTGATTGGCACTTAAGTTTTCATTTTCAAACTTATTTTGGATCTTTCTAAGTACCCATTACAAATATTTTATCTTGGTCCTGCCCAAATGTTATTATTATCAGTAATCTGGGAGTTCAAAACTTGGCTACAAGCATTTCAGAAGGAAACAATCAATTTGATGGCCCTTCATTGGTAGAACATGTTTTGCTGTAAAAAGGGAACTAGTGGCAATGTTTTGTCCTGTAAACCAGCTAAGGGCTGAACCAGTGACAGGACTGAACAGGACAAATGTGAGGTGATGTGATTTGGAAGGTCTACTGCAAAAGGAAAGTGTACAGTAAATGATAGAGCCCTTAGAAATATTAGCATACAGAGGGATCTAGGCGTGCAGATCCACAGTTCCCTGAAGCTGGCAACTCAGGTGGACAGGGTGGTCAAGAAGGCGTTGGCATGCTGGCTTTCATTGGTCGGGGCATTGAGTATGGGAATTGGAAAATCATGTTGCAGCTGTATAAGACTTTGGTTAGGCCGCATTTGGAGTATTGTGTACAATTCTGGTCGCCACACTACAGGAAGGATGTTGATGCATTGGAAAGGGTGCAGAAGAGGTTTACCAGGGTGTTACCTGGTTTGGAGGATATGGACAAGAAGAAAGGAGTGTCGGAAGATGAGGGGGGAACCTGATAGAAGTTTACAAGATTATGACAGGCTTGGATAAAGTGAATAGTCAGAATGTTTTTCCCAGGGTTGAAGGATCAATTACTTGGGGGCATAGGTTGAAAGTGAGAGGGGGAGATTTTAAAAGAGATGTAACGGGCAAGTTTTTTTACAGAGGGTTCTGAATGCCTGGAACGCGCTGCCGGAGGAGGTGGTGGAAGCAGATTGTATAAAAACTTTCAAGAGGCATCTGGATAGATACATGAGTAGGCAGGAAATAGAGGGATATGGACCACGTAGAGGCAAGAAAATATTAGAAAGACATCTGTGTCAGCATAGACTTGGTGGGCCGAAGGGCTTATTCCTGTGTTATTGTTCTTTGTCAGTGGGTTTTCTCATGGACTGGACTGAAAATGGTGAAGAAACGTGTAATTCATTGTGAATTTAACAACTTACAAGCCTTGATGGACTGCATACAAATATTTGGTTCTTTGTTCCAATCCAGGGACCTGTTCGGTGATTAGCTTCCTATTCCTAATGTGGCCCAAGTATTTTTAATTGAGGAGTGAATAATAGTTTTGACCTATTTCAGTCTTCTGTAAGACACTGTTCTATTACATTCCCACAAACTGAAATGTTGGTAGGGACCCCGCTAACCACAAAACTGGCTGCCCCACAGCCATTTTCTGCTGGAAGCAGCGTTAATCGCCCAAGGTCGAGACTTCAACTGCCATCAAGGAATTAGTTCCGTCTTAGAGAGCTGCCGGCCAAGCTTTGTCACCCTAGCAGCACCAGGGTCAACCGGTGGCCCCTGAGCAGGAGGTGGTTATGGAACCAGGTTTCAAGGAAACTCTGGGGTATCAGTGGGGGTCGGTGAGGGGAATGGAGACCCGATTTGAGATGCTGGTTGGGCGTGGTGCGGTCAAGGAGGTGTATTTGATTTGATTTATTATTGTCGCGTGTATTCGTATACAGTGAAAACCTTGACCTTGTGCGGGGGCTGTGCCTCTGATAGGCACAGGGACCCCCCCCCAAAAAAGGTCCCCCTCTCTTGCCTGACACCAGATTGCACAGTAAAAGCTGGCAGGCTGCCCACCTGGCATAAGCCTCCTCCTGCTGTGGGTTCAACATGCGATGCAGAATGAGGCAATTAAAGTGACCATTAATTGGCCATTTAAGGGCTTAAATAAGTCCAAGGTTAGGCCTGACACCTTCCCTGCCCACTGTAAAATGGGAAAGCAGTCAGAGGCGGGTTGGAACGCGGTGGGAAGGCCATGAGCTGCATTTTACGACCCAACTCACCTTCAAACATGCCAGAAGGGACTAAAATCCAGTTTAGTTTTTCTGTTTACCCGAATCACAAATTCAAAATCAATGTTCAACTTCAGAAATTGAATTCTGTCGAGCAGAACTGAAGCTGTTTGTTTTAGGAATGGGTACCTGGTCTGTCTATTGTGTAGATTGATGTCTCAGGAACAATGAGTGGTTTTGATACATTTTTTTCTTGTTGCTAAATCTCCAGAGCTAGCTGGCCTAGACCCAAAACGAGCAAAGAATTGAGAGGAGATTTTTGAAAAGGGAATTGTACCAAAACATTGGATGGTGGCAAACTAGATATGCGATAGCTCTGACAGAATGTCAGCATAGGTGACATTGTTTGAGAGAGTAAAAGATTATTCCCAGTCGTTGATGAATTGTTAAAAAGGTCATAAACATTGACAATTTTTGCATCTCAAATAAATCCTTTAAAAGGAGTATAGCCTTTCAATGAAATCGCAAAGCAGAATTCTTTTCTTGATGAGTTCCTCTGAAAAATGGGTATGATTTAAATTTTGATAGGATTATATCTGCTAGATGTGCCCTGTGAAAAAAATGCTTCATTTTGGCTAAGGTTCTGCTCATTGCATCGGGGTAATTTTTCAGTGCAGTTCTAATTTAAAGTCCACCTTCCATATTTATTACAGCGTTCCGTTCGAATATTCTTAACAGTGATAATTGGTCATAATTGTCGCCATTTCACAACACTGCCAAGGGTCCTACCTCATCTCTTGTTTTCAAAAATATATTGTGAAAAATAATTAATCATCTTTGTGCAGAGGCAGATTGAGCAAGTGTTCCCTCTGAAAATGACTTGTGGATGATCCATTTAGCGGTTTGGTTCTGCATTTATAAAATTCATGAGGCTAACTCGTGCCAAACAGAGCAACTATATTCAACTTTGCCTTTGTAAGGGAAAGGAATACTTGCTGTTGTCTTTCTTATTACATGAAGCCGATGTTAGCTGCGAATGAAGACATTTTGTGCTACAGCTGTCCCCCTGTTGAAATTATTTTGTCAGTTTGGTAGGATGTTGAAAGGAAGAATTTTAAGTAGGACTTATTTTTATAGTCTCATTATATTATTGCAGTACAGTTACCACTGCCATCTGTGATTTTGGCAGCAGAGTTATAATCAAAACATATGCTTCATCTGTGTGAACGAAATAATCTAAATAAGTTTCCTTTAGCTACCCCTTCCCTTCTGCCTTCAGTACTGGCTGTATTCCGCAACCCCCCCCCCCCCCCCCCCCCCCCCCCCAACAGCTGTAGACATACTAGCCTAGATATTGGGAGCTGTGTGAGTGATCCTATCCCCTTAATGGATAGGCCCCATGTGCATTTTGATATTGGGTCTCGGGCTTTACTAACATAGAGCTGATGAGCCACAGGGTATCCCCAGGTATCCATCGATGAAGAGGAAAGTAGCTAGCTTGCTATTTTCAGGTCAACCCAATATGGCAAAGGGGGCTTCAAACAGCCCCCTTTTGACCATTTTGAGAAGAACCTTCTCAGATATGGGCCATGGATGCCGGTTTTTTTTTCTTTGGTTTACTCTGATGCGTAAACCAATATCGTGGGAGCGCACTTCCAGCTTTCATGAGTGTGCGTTTCCTGTCTGCCATATTGGAGGTTTTGAAAGTTGTTTAGCATTTGAAAGGTGTGCAGCTGAATTTTTCTAAGCCATTTAGTGCTGGGCCCAACAATTTAAATTAATGTTGGGATATTTCCCAATTCCTAATATATGAAAAGTATCTAACGGTGTATTGTGCAAAGAGAAATGCAGTGACGTGGATAGATGGTTCTAAATGTTTAATAGCTTTAATTTGCTTTTTTTTACAGGATTATACACATGAGTTTAATAAAACCAAAGCAAACTTTATCGCCATCCGAGAACGCGAAGACTTGTTGGGATCGGTTCGGAAAGATATCGAGTAAGTAATTATTTAGCACAGTCAAATATAAAACATCGTCACGCTGTTTCTCCGTGGAACAGAATAATTTACGGAAAAAGAGGAGACCATTTGGCCCATCTGATCCATGCCAGCTCCTTGTGAAGCTATTCAGTCAGCCCCATTTCCTCCACTCTTATCACTTTAGCACAAGTTTACTTCCTTCAACTGCACATCCATTTTCCTTCTGAATTCATGTGAAATCGTGAGCGAAGAGTTCCAGGTCAGTACCACTCACTGCATAAAAAGATTGTTCCTCACATTCCCGCCTGCATGCCTTACCCAAAGTCTCATATCTATGTCCCGTAGTCCTTGTACAATGAGTTAATGGGAAGAAGTTTT
Source organism: Mustelus asterias (assembly GCF_964213995.1). Lineage (NCBI taxonomy): Eukaryota > Metazoa > Chordata > Chondrichthyes > Carcharhiniformes > Triakidae > Mustelus > Mustelus asterias. Next base: position 17,013,183 of record NC_135812.1, read on the forward strand.
CCTTGCCTACCTTGTCCAAGCCTTTCATAATCTTGTACACCTCTATTAAATCTCTCCTTGATCTCCTTGATCTCCTTGGCTCCATGGAGAACAATACCAACCAATTGTTTTTTCCAACCAAATGTTGTAACTAGCCCCCCCATTCCCCTGGAACCATTTGGAATCTACGCATCTTAAGTAAGGTAATCAGAACTGGATGCAATACTCTAGTTGAAGCCTAACCAGAATTTATTGAAGGTTCAGCATAACTTTCCGGTCTTTACTTATTCAAGCCAAGATTTAATATGCTTTGCTAACTACTCTCAATATATCCTGCCACCTTTAAGACTGATGGACATGCGCCTCCAGGTTCCCTTGTTCCTTCACACCCTTTAGAACTGGGCCATTAAGTCTATATTGCCCCCCTCTATCCCTTCAGCTGAAGTGCATCACTCACACCTCATCCTTATTCCACCAGGACCTGCTCTTCCTAACACTATACTTTTCTCCGGAATTATGACCGTCCATGATCTCTGGACTCCTCCAATTCTTGCCTGTTGCATGTCCCTGATTTTCCTCACTCCATAAACCTATCCCTTTCACCTACCCCATCCTTATGGAAATTCATGGTGGGATATCAAATTTTGTTTGAGAATGACCCCTGTGAAGCATCTTGGGGTGTTCTACTCTGGTAAAGGTGGTATAAAAATGCAGGTTGTTTTTGCTTTGATTGCTGCCCCGTACAGCCTTTTGTTTCATAGAATCATAGAATCCCTACAGTGCAGAAAGAGGCCATCTGGCCCATCGAGTCGGCACCGACCACGATCCCACCCAGGCCCTACCCCCTTATCCCTACACATTTACCCACTAATACCTCTAACCTACGCATCTCAGGATACTAAGGGGCAATTTTAGCATGGCCAATCAACCTAACCCGCACATCTTTAGACTGTGGGAGGAAACCGGAGCACCCGGAAGAAACCCACGCATACACGAGGAGAATGTGCAAACTCCACACAGACAGTGACCCAAGCCGGGAATCGAACCCAGGTCCCTGGAGCTGTGAAGCAGCAGTGCTAACCACTGTGCTACCGTGCCGCCCCCTTTGTTGATATATTTTTAATTTTAATTAAATTGCATGCACCTTGTTTTGATAGAGTAAAATCCTTCAGCTGTGCAGCAAATCTTTAATATGAATGTTGACATATGTAGCCACCACACTTTTCTACAACATGCCCATTTTTGGCATAAGGTGCCCTTAAACTATCTTGATTCTCACTTCCGGTTCCATTTATTTTGTTTCTTTGTCCTTTTTAAAGTGTAGAGTGAGCAATGCATATTACAATAACATCTGAATAATGTACAGTTTATACCTTCAGTTGTCGGCAAGTACAATAATTCCTCATTTAAAGTTATAAAGTTCATGAAAATGATGACTTTCAGTAAAACAACTTCAAGTAAATTGTATTTTCGTGTTAAAATTCATGTAAAAAGTTGTTAGGTTCTGTAAGACTTTCCTCATCAGCAAAAAAAAAGGCATTAAAACATTATACCCTGAAAGTTGAATTTAACAGTGTAAAGTATTTCCGATATTGATAAATGAAGTAACTTTTCGACAAAGCACATTTAAAAAATATAAAAGAAATATGTTAACTTTCTATTGACAGTACCCTCTGATCGCCACACATCCCACTTTTTGACCCTCATGGTCGCTGCGGACCCTTCCTTTCACCGACCCTATCACTTGCAGCCTCCTTTGAAATATATATTGATCAAAAAGATTAATCATCATAGAAACCCTACAGTACAGAAAGAGGCCATTTGGCCCATCGAGTCTGCACCAACCACAATCCCACCCAGACCCTACTCTCATATCCCTACATATTTTACCCACTAATTCCGCTAACCTACGCATCTCAGGACACTAAGGGGCAATTTAACATGGCCAATCAACCTAACCCGCACATCTTTTATATATTTTATAATTCTACCAGAAATCCTTTCAGTAGGCTTTAAATTCAAACGACATTAAGTGACTTTGATAATTCACATCTGTTTCATTTTCAATGCTCAATTTATTTTCTATTTTGATTTAGTGAGTTAAAAATTAATATGTAATTTAGTAAAACAGCACTAATTACCCGTGCTGCAGACCAATCCACTCTTAAAGTAAATATATTAATTATAAAATCACTGGTGTTTTCAAGTGTCAAAATATCAAGTGACGTAGAACAATAAGCCCAGATGAAAATATTAACCGTGTTGAAATGGTTTCTGTAGCTTAAATTCTGTATATTTAAATGCCAGAAAACTAAGTTTGCCAAATGATACAGTAAGAAGTCTCACAACACCAGGTTAAAGTCCAGAGTCGCGGGCTTTTGGAGCGCTGCTCCTTCATCAGGTGCGTGATGAAGGAGCAGCGCTCCGAAAGCTTGTGATTCCAAATAAACCTGTTGGACATGGTGTTGTGTGACTTCTTACTGTGCCCACCCCAGTCCAATGCCAGCATCTCCACCTCTTGCCTAATGATGTGAAGGGATAACACAGTAGTCTATTGGTCAAGTTGAGAATTCGAATTGAACTTAATACATCAAAATTTAAAAGCTGTGACTAATATTTCTGTCTGTGGATGCAAAGTAATACTTTATCATTTTGCCTTGACCTTTTAATAAAGTCTACGTATTTTAACTTTAGATCTTACAAAAGTGGGTCAGGAGTTAACAACAGAAGAACAGAACTGTTCTTGAAAGAACATGAGCACCTTCGAAAGTAAGTTAATTTTATTCTGTTTTTCACTGGTTGCTGCACTTGTGCATTTTGATGTGTTATGGTCAAGGTGAAGATTAAGGGAGAATAATATGCAAAGCAAAGCTTTGAGGAGAATTGCTATTACGATGTAGTAATCTAATCATGGGCTCCAGATGCTATCATAAACTACAAGAAGCTTGAATGCTTTGTGATCCCCAAGGTCAAAGGGCAGCCTTTTTGTGTGTCACTCATCACTGAAACCTAGAGCCAGAACCTTGAGGTACTGTTAGTGACCATATGAATGCTTGGGACCTTTGGTAAGTCAGATGCACATGCAAGTGGATTAATGGTTGTCTTTTAAGTGCAATGAGTTGCTAAGCAATTATATACCCCGTATATTAGACCCAATTTGAAAGCAATGATTGGACTATTTGGTGTTTTCTTCAAATGATTTCAGTGTCATCCTGATCGATCTTCTGACTGTTAAGTTTGGAGGATTAAATGGAGAATCTGTGATTCAGACATTCAATAACTACAGTGGTACTTTAATATATACCACTGTCACCTTACTTTAAGAATTTTCATTGTTTCATATGCTCTGTTATATTCATGGAGACTACATTGGTGTCTCTTTATTTGATGCCTTTAATGTATTTTGTCATGAAATTTGACAGTATCTTTTGCAGCTATTTTCTTAAGTGGGCAGGTTGGATTTCTACTTGACGACACTTAAAAACTGATGTTCAGTGAAAATGTTTCAATTGTCTTTTTGAATTTGCACAGAAATGTGCAGCGACCTCTTCATTAATGAGTACTTCGAGAGGAAGAAAAATGCAATTACTGTACATTAGTTAATAGAATTGCTCCTAAGGGAGGAAACCTTTCAGGAAATTTCAGATTGGAACAAAATGATGTGACTTCTGGAACTTTGATCATTTTAGACAAAAACTTAATATTTAGACTTTTGTCTTTTAGAAAGAAGTTCTGAAACGTTAAGTTGTTTTGAATGCAGAAGTGGAATATTATACTTGGGTAGAAGTGTTTTTCCACAGCTTTGTTGCGTATTCCTGAATTGGGGGGAAATATGCTGCAGTGCAAAGGTTTGGAAGCATCTGGTGCAAAATATTTGCAGTAAAGGCAGGTTGGTTGTTTGCCAAGCTCCGTTCAAGCTCACAGCCTGCTGTGTGGGTGGCTGTTGTACCGTGGCAAGATATTCTGCAGCATCTGAGTGGGTGAAATTGAACGTGCAGGCAAGATGGTTGTAGAGGAGACAAGAAGAGTTGTCCATGTTCTCGTTCGTGATAAACACGAAGTGGAGAAAGATAGCACTAGAAAACCGAAGCAGTGCAGTTGTCTTGGTGTGAAACATGATAGTGGGATACTTAGGGGAGGAGAAAATGAGCCCCATCAGTGATGGAGACTAGAGAATTCTCATGACCATGTGATGATGAGTTTGAGAGATGGCCTTGTATCAGCATGGGAGCACTTATATAATTGTGTGCCTTAAGCCTAAAAATCAAATATATTTCCTAAATCAGCAACAAAATGTGCACCAGGCAATAATTTTTTTTAAATGTGTAGAATTCTAGAAATCTACAGTACAGAAGGAGGCCACTTGGTCCACTCTGCCTGAGCCAGCTCTTTGAAGGAAATATTCAATTTAGTCCTGCACCACAGCTTTTCCTCATAACCCTGCAGATTAGTGTTTGTTTTCCTTTGAGAAGGCTTTTCTTTACTGAGGTGTATGATTATTAAGATGTCACTGATTATTTTTATTTCTTGTTTTTTGAAGTTCATTACTTACGAAACACTGTCTCCTGCCAGTTTAGGTTGGCCGGAAAAATAAAGTTTAAAAGTTTATTTATTAGTGTTACAATTAGGCTTACATTAACACTGCAGTGAAGCTCCTGTGGAAATTCCCTAGTCGCCACACTCCGGCGCCTGTTCGGATAGACTGAGGGAGAATTTAGCATGGCCAACCCAGCGTGTCTTTCGGACTGTAGGAGGAAACCGGATCACCCATAGGAAACCCATGCAGACACGGGGAGAATGTGCAGACTCCGCACACAAAGTGACCCAAGCCGGGAATGGAGCCCGGGTCCTTGACGCTGTCAGGAAGCAGTGCCGACTACTGTGCCGTGGCCACCGATACACCTCTGCATATGCACACTGGTTCATGTATGCGCAGAAAACCAATGACATTGCATCCCGCTGTATGATTTATGACTATATTGCAGGCAGCAGGAGACGCAGTGTTGATTTATTGCATGTTATGAATATTTGCATATTCTGTGCCATCGTGATTAAAGGTTTACTTTGCCACATATGCATAGAAACCAGTCCAGCTCTCAAAGCACCTCATGTCAAATGCCTTTGTTTCTTTTTCCTCAAGGAAAAATACCAATATGATTGTATATTTAGCACGCGGGCAGTGTAGTGCCACGCAAACCTCAGAGCACTGCTTCACAATCTAATAGTGCCAGAGTTTCTGGAACAATCACCTTTTCCCATTGTCTCCAGCTTTGGACAACTATACAATCCGATATTATCAACTTTATCTTATCACAAGAAGGAAGATTAGGCACTGTGGAGTTTGCAAAGGGAAATAACTCTGCATTCTGTCTTTGCTTGCTTTTTATTTATCAACCTCTTGTGCTGCATAAGAGGGCAGCTTGCTACTGCATTGCTGCAGGGAATCTGAGGAAAATTAGAATTCCACAAGGGAATTGTATGAACTTTTGAACCAAGACTAGACAAGTTAAATTTGAATGGCTCCAAGTACAGTGAAAAACTGTGAAATCAGGAGTGTGGTGTATACAGAAGTAGAAATCATTGCTCACAATGATGCCACATTGGTACAACTGTGCATGTACCATGTTGGCAGAAAACGCAGCCTTTATAAAACTTGAATGCTTTCCCTTCTGGCAACCTGATCATTAGATATAAATAGTAGTCGTGTGCCATCTGATGTTAGAGCCATCGTGCGTTTACAAGAATGTACGTTTTGTTCTACAGATTATCATTGATATATGAACGAAACAATACGAGGGTATTGCTGGAAAAATACATTTTGTTGAAGTTTTTTTGTCTTGCACGCATCAGAACAGTCAAAGAGCACCAATGACAACCTTATACTTTGTGAGACAAGAGTGCCGATTGGTTGGCAAGTGAACTCTGATTGATAGAGGTGTTGCCATGGAGAATGCATCAGTTGGTGGTGACTGACAAGTCTTGTACCACCCAACAATACTCTGAGCTTAAGCTGTTAAGTCAACTGGCTCAGTTAGTAAGTTGGCTACTGCCTGAAAAACAGAAATCAAACAAATTAGGCCAGATTGGTCATGTTACGATTCCCTTAGAGACCAATATCTTTTACAAAGAGATTTGACTTCCTAGCGACAAAAATTTCAAAGTTTTAAGACTTTCGCAGCAACACCCTGTAATTCTCACTCTTTCTGTCCCTCTCCCAAGGTTTTTTGGCAAAACCAGCTGTACTGTCCTTTTGTTTACAGGTCTTAAACCTGGCACCTGCATTCCAGTAGAATTGACCAGACCTCCCCCCCCCCCCCCCCCCCCGCCCCCAATGATAATCAGGCCACACAAGCTTATCATCGGGCAGAATGAGTAGCAGGCCTCATGTTTGTTTTCAATGTACCATTTTACCTTGAATTAAGGAGACAGTTTAAAACAACCTCAATTTAACATCTAGCAGTCATAACACTCCACTGATTATACACAGTCAGCCTGACCTCAAAGAAAATCAGTTCTAGCTCTTGAGTTGTTGATTTTTTTTTACTTATAACTATTCATTTATGTCATGTGCAATTGAAATGCAATTAAATCCCATCCCCCCCCCCCCCCCCGCCCCCAGCTCAAATAATGCAGTCATCTATTTTGTTATCGTGCTAATTTTTCTCATTCGTTGAGTGTTTTCTAGCTGCTTGTTCCTCTGGCCTTATTACTCTCATTGTTTCTTTGTAAGATTATTCATTTGCAATAGAAATTAAGGTCTTTGTTTCATAATCTGTAACAAATGTTGCATGCTCTTCAGATCAGCAGGGATCATGAACAGTAGCATTTTAGATTTTTAATAATATATAATAAATGTCACCATAGCATCATTAAGCCTGTAACCTGAATGGAACTGTATGACAATAGTAATAATTAGCTTACCGGGGAATGTCAGGCTCAAAGCATTGTGGAAGGGAGGGCACTGGACACTTGAGTCCAATTGGAATCGAGCTTATTTCCTAGTTAACCATCTGAGGAACATGCACAATATTTTTCTGATACAAACGTTCTCTTTCTCTAAATTAATTAAACCTGAAACCAAAAGAGGTAGAATGAATATTTGGAGCAAGGGTGGCATGGTGGTTAGCACTGCTGTCTCACAGCGCCAGGGACTCTGGTCCGATTCTTGCCTTGGGTCACTCTCTCTGCGGAGTCTGCACGTTCTCCCTGTGTCTGCGTGGGTTCCCTCCGGGTGCCTCCCACAGTCCAAAAGACGTCCTGGTTAGGTGCATTGGCCATGCTAAATTCTCCCTCGGTGTGCCTGAACAGGCGCCAGAGTGTGGCGACTGGGGGATTTTCGCAGTAACGTCATTGCAGTGTTAATGTAAGCCTACTTGTGACAAATAAATAAACTTTAAGTGACAATCCTGCCAATAAAAGGGATACATTTTTGGGGTAATTTCTCTGAACTATTTTCAAATGTGCGATAGCTAACCAAATATCATTATTTTAGCTTCTGTTAAGAATCATATAATGGGCAGTATAAATAAATCTGGCATAATTTGAGGGTGTTAAGTTCCACCTTAAAGGCTATTTGAGTGAGAGTCTTGGCAATGGCAGAAATCTTGCTCACAAAGTGAAATCAAGGAGCCATTAACTTTAATAGTTTAGCTAGTTTACTGGAATGTTTAACTAATTTACTGGAATTCTTTGAGGGCATTACAAGTGCGATAGACAACAGGGAGCACTGGATTTCCAGAAGACATTCAACAAGGTGCCGCACAAAAGGCTGCCGCATAAGATAAAAGCGCACGGCATTACGGGTAATGTATTCGCATGGATAGAGGATTGGTTAACACAGAAACCAAAGAGTGGGGATAAATGGGTATTTTTCTGGTTGGCGATCAGTGACTAGTGGTGTGCCTCCGGGATCAGTGTTGGGACCGCAATTTGTTTACAATTTACAAAGGTGATTTGGAGTTGGGGACCAAGTGTAGTGAAGAGTACAGAATTCTCTGGCTTTGAGGGCCAAGGGCCGGTTCCTGCGTTGTACTTCTCTTCTTTTTTTCTTTGGGGTGTCTCCTGCTCTGACCAAGATCACAAGAAACTACAAATGGTTGTGAATGTAGCCCAGTCCGTCACTCAAACCAGCCTCCCATCCATTGACACTGTCAACACTTCCCGCTGCCTCGGAAAAGCAGCCGGCATAATAGAGAACCCCATGCACCCCGAACATACTCTCTTCCACCACCTTCCGTTGGGAAAAATATACAAAAGTCAGAGGTCACGTACCAATCGACTCAAGAACAGCTTCTTCCCTGCTGCCATTAGACTTTTGAATGGACCTACCTCGCAATAAGTTGATCTTTCTCTACACCCTAGCTATGACTGGAACACTACATTCTTCACACTCTCCTTTCCTTCTCTATGAATGATATGCTTTGTCTGTATAGTGCACAGGAAACAGTACTTTTCACTGTATACTAATACAGATGACAATAATAAATCAAATCTTCTAACATGCTTTGTTTCTGACACTTCCCAGTAACTAATTATTGCTATTGCCACTCCATAAGATCTATATTAAAAGCCTTTCACCTTTACAAGCTTCTTTAAAGTTTTGGTTGTAACTTTAGTACACTTGTTGCTACAATTATATTTGCGTTTGTGTTCCAAATAAAAGTTTGAAGCTAAAATAGAGTGTCTCAATATTGTGAGCCGTATAAACTGACTGGTTTATATTAACCGAATCCCAAGTTTTTTTCTATTCATTTGTGGGACATGGGTGTCGCTGGCTGGCCAGCATTTATTGCCCATCCCTAGTTGCCCTTGAGAAGGTGGTGGTGAGCTGCCGCCTTGAATCGCTGCAGTCCACATGCTGTGGGTTAACCCACAATGCTGTTAGGGAGGGAATTCCAGGATTTTGACCCAGCAATTGCGAAGGAATGGTGATATATTTCCAAGTCAGGATGGTGAGTGGCTTGGCCGGGAACTTGCAGGTGGTGGTGTTCCCATATATCTGCTGCTCTTCTCCTTCTAGATGGAAGTGGTCGTGGGTTTGGAAGGTGCTGTCTAAGGATCTTTGGTGAATTGCTGCAGTGCATCTTGTAGATAGCACACACTGCTGCTACTGAGCGTCGGTGGTGGAGAGATTGAGTGTTTGTAGATGTGGTGCCGATCAAACGGGCTGCTTTGTCCTGGATGGTGTCAAGCTTCTTGAGTGTTGTTGGGGCTGCACCCATCCCGTCAAGTGGGTAATATTCCATTACACTCCTGACTTGTGCCTTGTAGATGGTAGATAGTCTTTGGGGAGTCAGGAGGCAAGTTACTCGCCACAGTATTCCTAGCCTCTGACCTGCACTTGTAGCCACTGTGTTTATGTGGTGAGTCCAGTTGAGTTTCTGGTCAATGGTAACCCCAAGGATGTTGACAGTGGGGGATTCAGTGATGGTAAGTGAATGTCATGGGACGGTGGTTAGAGTGTCTCTTATTGGTGATTGCCTGGCACTTGTGAGGCGCGAATGTTACTTGCCACTTGCCAGCCTAAGCCTGGATATTATCCAGATCTTGTTGCAGTTGAACATGGACTGCTTCAGTATCTGAGGGGTCGCGAATGATGCTGAACATTGGTGCAATCATCGGCAAACATCCCCACTTCTTGACCTTATTTGGCGGGGGGGATCATTGATGAAGCAGCTGAAGATTGTTGGGCTTAGCACACTACCCTTGGCACACTATCCTGCAGAGATGTCCTGGAGCTGGGATGACTGACCCTCCACAACCATCTTCCTATGTACCAGGTATGACTCCAACCAGCGGAATTTTGCCCTCTGATACCCATTGGTTTCAGTTTGGTTAGGGCTCCTTGATGCGACACTCGGTCGACTGTGGCCTTGATGTCAAGGACTGTCACTCTCAGCTCACCTCTGGAATTCAGCTCTTTCGTCCATGTTTGAACCAAGGCTGTAATGCGGTCAGGAGCTGAGTGACACTGGCGAAACCCAAACTGGGCGTCACTGAGCAGGTTATTGCTGAGCAGGTGCTGCTTGACAGCACTGTCGATGACCCCTTCCATCACTTTACTGATGATCGAGAGTAGACTGGGTGGTAATTGGCTGGGTTGGATTTGTCCTGCTTTTTGTGTGCAGAAAGTACCTGGGCAATTTTCCACATTGAAAAGAATCAATTATCAAGTTATTAATTGGATGTCTCCTAAATTGATTGATGATAAAGTCATTGGGGTGTGGGGCTCCTGGGAGCCATTGCGTTCCTGGATGATTTCAGCACATTCTTAGAAAAGATTCGAAGTCAGAATCTTTTGGGCAAGATTCTGACTCAGAGGTGTTCAGTCATAATCCTACAGATGGTAGCTTCACACCGTTGTCTCCTCAGCCAAGCGCATAGACCAAATGGACATCTGCATGTATGTAGCCAAAAATTGTTTGCCGAAAATATGCAGGTCATTTGCTTTTTGATGCTGGAGTACCAGAGTGTACAGTTATTTTAGATGCAATTGCCGCAAACTTTGATGGCTTCTTAACAAAAAACATGAACTTCATAGTACCTGTGCCAACCATCTGGGGTCTTTTCTTGCTGTGTACATAAAGTTAAAAAGGAATATTTTATTGAACTGTGGTTACAAACCACTCGTGTGTCAAAAGACTTGTTCATTTTTACCTTTGATATAGACCAAAATATATCCACAGCTATAATCTGAACAACAGCACTGCTGGGAAATGTTTGTCTGGATTCTACGGAGAATTGCTACGAGCAATGATTTCCATGTAAAGGAAAAGAGTTGACATCGTGCTGTGAATGAGGCCCCAGGTTCCCTATAGTTAACTTGACATTGAAAGCCAAGTAGGCATTAATCTATTAACATGGGATGTTTTGAAGATCATGCCTTACTGGGTTATTGGAACCACATGGTGTGTAGCAGTAACTGTTGATCCTAATCTTACGACTTGATGGCGGCGCGGTAGCACAGTGGTTAGCACTGCTGCTTCACAGCTCCAGGGACCTGGGTTCGATTCCCGGCTTGGGTCACTGTCTGTGTGGAGTTTGCACATTCTCCTCGTGTCTGCGTGGGTTTCCTCCGGGTGCTCCGGTTTCCTCCCACAGTCCAAAGATGTGCGGGTTAAGTTGATTGACCAGGTTAAAAATTGCCCCTTAGAGTCCTGAGATGCGTAGGTTAGAGGGATTAGTGGGTAAATATGTGGGGGTAGGGCCTGGGTGGGATTGTGGTCGGTGCAGACTCGATGGGCCGAATGGCCTCCTTCCGCATTGTAGGGTTTCTATGATTTCTATGACTTGATTTCAAACTTTTGGTCACCGAAATAAGTAATTTCTTAAAGGTTTTAGAAGATAACGTCGGTCCTAATCCTGTGATGGTAATGTCAGCAAAGCCACCAACCCTCTCCGTCGTGGCTTCACTTAAAATAACGGCCAAATTTTGGAGCCTGCACGTGCGCAGGGTAGTGTGGAAATCCAGCAGATGGTGTCAGCAATTCTATGCTTCACCAGAAGGTGTGCCGTTGAGCCACCACCCACCTCCAGACCCGGGAAACCCGTGAATTAATGAAAGCCTCCCATTCTTGTACTGTTATTTTCATTTTCTAAACTCTCGGAAAATTTCCCCCTTGTTCAGTGAGGTGTAACTGAGCTTTTAAGCAGCATACTAACTGTATAATGACTGCTGAACACGCTCACTTGCTGTGTAAAACTAATTTTATATTTGCAGAATGTCAGATTCCTTTATGATGCAAAAACATTCCACACTTTTAAAATCAATACTTTGAAACTTGTTTATGTTGCCATTTTAGCTTTTATCTAAACCTAATTAAAATGTTGAAAATTTAAATTACAAGTGGAGGATATCAGGTGCTTTTAACATCTTGGTTTACTGTCTGTGTGAGTACTCCAATATTCGTGCTCATTTTCATGCTTGTTGCTGCATGCCAAGGGACCCCTGGACTTGGTGCCAGGTTTAAACTGCCTTCAAGAAAGGGCACATCCACACCATGGGAGTCTTTAGATCTCTCTAAACACCTCTGTTCGAAGTCAGCAGCAAGTGCCATTGCTTTGCGTCTGACTGCAAAATCCAACCCATTATATCCTAATTAGTAAGGTAAGGATCATTTTAACTCCACTTTCCATGTGTAATGTTGGGGCAGCTGCTGCCTCACTGCGCCAGGGACCAGGGTTCGATTCCCGGCTTGGGTCACTATCTATGTGGAATCTGCACGTTCTCCCTGTGTCTGCCAGGTGCTCCGGTTTCCTCCCACAGTCCGAAAGACGTGCTAAATTCTCCCTCTGTACCTGAACAGGCACCGGAGTGTGACGACAAGGGGATTTTCACAGTAACTTCATTGCAGTGTTAATGTAAGCCTACTTGTGACACTAATAAATAAAATTAAAACTTAGATAGATATTGGCAAAAGAATGTACAGCTCTGGTGCCCAAAAATTTAATATTGTCATTTGATAGCTGGATTATTCTCAAATAATGAGTGACCAGGTTTTTATAACTCCATTTTAAATTTGAATTAAAACCGTGTTTAATCTTTCAATCTAATTGTTTTTCTGTTGCTGCAGTGTAACAGAGACAATTATATTGATTTTGTTTCTATATAAAGGTAAGTTAACTTGATCTGGGTGTAATGGTGGGATATTACCTCGAGGTGGCAGAAGAGAAGTGTTTTTTGAAATAGCAAAAATGTAAAACTGCCGTTTACATATGTACGTATGTCACAGAGAAACTGTTGAACTTTTCAGAGACCTAGCAATGTCTAGGATTTCACGATATGAGAGAGAACCCTTCAACTTCAGCAGTGGGCACTCTAGCTTTCTGGGAGAAAAATGTGTTTTTTTTTGAAGCCCTTTCTTGCTTCTTGGTCACTTGCATAACTTTAAAACAAACAGGTTCAGCAATATTTTAAAACTTCTTAATAAACAGCTTTACAAAAATTTATTGCATCTCTAATTAAAGATACTGAAGGTGGTAAGTATGGAAAAGATGGTCTTTCACTTGTCTTCTACACAAAGGTTACTCTCCTTATTTATTAATGTCACAAGTAGGCTTACATTCACACTGTAATGAAGTTACTGTGAAAATCCCCTAGTTGCCACACTCTGGCACCTGTTCGAGTTCACTGAGGGAGAATTTAGCATGGCCAATGCACTTAACTAGCACGTCTTTCGGACTGTGGGAGAGAACCGGTACACCCGAAGGAAGCCCACGCAGACACAGGGAGAATGTGTAGACTCCGGAGAGACAGTGACCCAAGGTGGGAATCGAACCTGGGTCCCCGGCATTGTGAGGCAGCAGTGCTACCTCTGTGCCACCATGCTGCCCTTACCCCCTTCCCATTTGTGTGTCTCTTTTTTTTCCATCTTGTGCTTTCCCAGTCTCTCAATTCTCCCTCCTTTTTATTCAAATCACTTTTTCTGGAGAAATGAGAGGGGAATTGGTTGCTCAGTGGCTCAGAGAGCCTGTGGGTGCAGCCGAGGCTGCTCAGTAAGGTACAAAAAGGGTTCAGAATCCAGGGAGGGTGATTACAGAACCAGCTACAGCAGCAGGGCTGCCTAAGCTCACGATGATAACAGCGACTTGCGTTTATATAGCCTCTTCAATGTAGTAAACAACCCCAACATAAAACTTTTTTGACCCACTTTACATTGTGGACCTTCCTCATCGCTGTTGCTGCCCTACAACTTTAAGCAATGCACATTCCCCCCTTTTAAAGTTTGCAAAAGAAATACACATTTGTGACAACAATGTCAACCTCTTTCAATTGGCTGGCACGCTGGCACAGTGGTTAGCACTGCTGCCTCACGGCGCCAGGGACCCAGGTTGGATTCCTGGCTTGGGTCACTATCTGTGTGGAGTTTGCACATTCTTCCTGTGTCTGTGTGGGTTTCCTCCCACACTCTATAAAGATGTGCAAGTTAGGTGGATTGGCCATGCTAAATTGCCCCTTTGTGTCAGGGGGACTAGCTAGAGTAAATGCATGGGGTTATGGGGATAGGGCCTGGGTGGGATTGTGGTCGGTGCAGACTCGATGTGCTGAATGGCCTCTTTCTGTACTGTAGGATTCTATGATTCTATAATTCAACAAGATTTGGGAGGGAAAAGACAGACTACTGACTTCTGATACACTCACTCACATGGGCTCACTGCCAAAATAGCAGTAGTTTCGTGTCTCCTGCCTCTGCAATATCAGCTCAATGCTCCATTTGTATTTTAGAACCCATTGAATTTAATTCTCACTAAAGCTTGATTTGAAACAGGAGATAAAAGACCTGGTTTGCTTTCCAGCAGCATATCCTTCTGTCACTGGCCTTTTGATTTAAATTGGTTGATCTCCAGGCAGCATTTGAACGAGTGTGTCATTAAGGAGCTCAAGCATAACTAGAGTCACTGGAAATAAGGGGGAAAACTCCCCACTGGTTGGAGCCACACCTAACACAAAGGAAGATGGTTGTGTTGGTTGGAGGTCAATCATCTCAGTCCCAGGATATCACTGCAGGAGTTCCTCAGGATAGTTTCCTAGCTCCAACCATGTTTAGCTGCTTCATCGATGACCTTCCTTCCATTATAAGATCAGAAATGGGGATGTTCGGTAATGATTACATAATGTTCAGCACCATTTGCAGTCCCTGTCCATACGCAGCAGGACCTGGACAGCAATCAGGCTTGGGCTGGTAAGTGGCAAGTAACATTCGTGCCACACAAGTGCCAGGCAATGACCACCTCCAACAAGATAGAATCCAACCAAATCCCCTATGACATTCAATGACATTACCATTGCCTATCATCATCGTGCCATTGACCAGAAATTGAACTGGACCAGCCACACACATACTGTGGCTACAAAAGCAGGTCTGAGGCTGGGAATTCTGCTGTGAGTAACTTGCTGCCTGATTCCTCAAAGCCTGTTGACTGCCTACATGGCTCCAATCGGGAGTGTAATGGAATAATCTTCACTTGCCTGGATGGGTACAGCTCCAACAACACTCAGAAGTTTGACACCAACCAGGACAAAGAAGCCTGCTTGATTGGCACCCCATCAATCACCTTCAACATTCACTATCTCCACCATCACACAATGACAGCATTGTGTGCTATCTAAAAAATGCACTGCAGCAACTCGCCAAGGCTCATTTGACAGCATCTTCCAAACCCGTGACCTCTATCACCTAGAAGGACGAGGGTAGCAGACACATGGGAAGAGCATCATCTGGAAGTTCCCCTCTAGGCTACAGACCATCCTGCTTTTCCTTCCCTGTCGTTGGGTCAAAATCCTGGAATTCCCTCACAGCACTGTGGATGTACCTACTCCACATAGATTGTAGCAATTCAAGAAGGCAGCTCATCACCATCCTCACAAGGGCAATTAGGGATGGGCAATAAATGTTGTCCTAGCCAGTGATGCCAGCATACTGTGAAAGAGAGGGGACAAAAACAGTAATCACACATAAAACCAGAGATTTCTGCTTGGAACAACTACCAGAAGTATGACATGAGTAGTATTTGAAATTCTCAGGAGCACTGAAATACACATTTTGCTCTTGATTGCTAATATGAGTAGAGAGACGAAGGTGAATTTTCTTTTTGGATTTAATGGGCCTCTTCTAAATCGAGAATAATTAACTTTCAGACTTCCCTCACTGAAATTTGTAATGTTGAATCATGGACAATTGGCATAAAATGGATGCAGGTTAATGATGCTGTTGATCTTTTCTTCGTGGACAACCTAGTTTTTTTTCCCCTTTTCTTGCCATTGACACCAACATTTAACTTTAAACAAATAGTTCCCCAAAGAGTGCTTGATTAACAATGACTGAACAATACCCATTTTGTAAGAAATGTCAATGCTTTTATTTAAAATGTGGCAATCGTACGACAATTCTTTTTGCTCACAATTGTGGAGTAAAGCATTATTTCTTTGATAAATTTGCAGGTATGGGCATGCAGAGACCTGTCCTTAGTCAGCGAGTATTAAATGGAAGCTAGCAGTATAACTAGCGGCACGGTAGCACAGTGGTTAGCACTGCTGCTTCACAGCTCCAGCGACCTGGGTTCGATTCCCAGCTTGGGTCACTATCTGTGTAGAGTTTGCACATTCTCCCCATGTCGACGTGGGTTTCCTCCGGGTGCTCCGGTTTCCTCCCACACCCAAAGATGTGCGGGTTAGGTTGATTGGCCATGCTAAAATTGCCCCGTAGTGTCCTGAGATGCGTAGGTTAGAGGGATTAGCGGGTAAATGTGTAGGGATATGGGGGTTGGGCCTGGGTGGGATTGTGGTCGGTGCAGACTCGATGGGCCAGATGGCCTCTTTCTGCACTGTAGGGTTTCTATGATTCTATGAAATGAACAACAGCTAGTCATAAAGATACAAGTCCAAGATAGGATGATAGCCGACTTGCAGCTCACGAGGTGCTCTGTCTAGTCCCATCTGATGAACGCAGCTATGTAATAAGTTTTGATTGTATTGGATTTTTAAAAATTCATTAACGGCATGTGGGCGTCAATGGCTGGGCCAGCATTTATTGCCCATCCCTGAGGGTATTTAAGAGTCAAGCACATTGCTGTGGGTCTGGAGTCACATATAGGTCAGGCCAAGTAAGGACAACAGATTTCCTTCCCTAAAGAACATTAGTGAACCAGATGGGCTGTAGATTCATAGTCGCTATTAGACGTTTAAACTCTATGCAAAGTGCGGGTATTAATCATGCCTTTTATTTCACTCTCTGTTAAAGCCAAAAGAAGCAGACTGTTGGCTTTAAAGTGAAAGTTTTACCCCAAAATTTTCGAATTTCTTTGTTTAGGTGGTTTTGAAATTATTTGGAAGAACAGTGGAAGCACCGCTCTCGGCTGAAGCTTGGATTAAACACTTGATAACACTTTATCCTGCATATTGTCACTGCTAGAATGTAACTTTCTGAAAATAACAAGACAGGTGTGTAGTCAATAATTCTCTTTGGTGATAGCTGTGGCAATCAAGCTTTAGAAAGAGGCTGAAGCCTCTAATTCCAACAACAGTGCAGAGGGTACTCAAAAAAGGCTAGGAAGATAATTTGTTGTCATTTAAAACATTTTTACTTTAAAACGATTTGATGGGGAAATGGTAGCAGACAGGGTGTTTGTTGAGTTTCAGGTTTGCTAGATTTTCTGAATGAGTTGGAATATTTGGAGTTATGGTTCAAGTTTTAATTTCTGTTAATTATAAAGCATAATACAAGGATATGATCTTTTAATAATCCAAAAAAAATCACAAGGGAGGCGATGGCCGAGTGGTATTATCGCTAGACTATTAATCCAGAAACTCAGCTGATGCTCTGGGACCTGGGTTCGAATCCCACCACGGCAGATGGTGGAATTTGAATTCAATAAAAAAAAATCTGGAATTAAGAATCTACTGATGACCATGAAACCATTGTCGATTGTCGGAAAAATCCATCTAGTTCACTAATGTCCTTTGGGCAAAGAAATCTGCCGTCCTGACCTGGTCTGGCCTACATGTGACTCCAAAGCCAGAGCAACATTGTTGACTCTTAACTTCCCTTGGGCAATAAATGATGGCCAGCCAGCAATGCCCATGTCCCATGAATGAATATATAAAAAATACAGCTTTTTTTTCAAATTATAGATAATTCAGTGGATTTCTCTTCCATACAAATTTGTTTAATAAAAATTGGAAAGTAGATGTAGAATTATTTAAGTTTAGTGCAGCTTTCCTTGTTGGCACTTGAATGCCTGTGCCCAATTTTAGTCTCTTGAAAAAAGACTCCCATAATTTAAGAGGGGAAGACAAAGCGCTTTCTGGTGCTGGACTAAATCTAAATGTTATTATTTAAAAGGCACATAACAATATTGCAGAAATAACTTTTACGGTTCATTGAACACCATATAATGCAGTTTATTTCAATTTTCAGAATGCTTTTAATAATGTTCCACATGAAACCCTTCTAATTATACAAAAAGCCATTCAAATCCTTGAAGATTGGACTGAATTAGAAACAGGTTTCTAATGTGTGTGGCATATGTGAGTGCCTGCATGTGTGTATGAGTGGGAAGGGTGCTGAGGAAGGTTGGGTGCAGACCCAGAAAAATGAATCCTCCAATCCCTATTATTGCTAATTAAAACAACCGGTCAGATTCACCAAATACTCTTAACATAAGGGCAGCAATGATTTTTTTTAAATGCAGTAAAAGGATGTGTCTTTTATTTTAATTTGGGCAGAAACATGACAAATGAAAGTGGCACTGACCCAGGGATTTGTGTTTTTAAGAAAGAAATGGGAGTTGGTAGTAGTAAGCATACTACTCTTAATGGCCAAGCAATATAATAAAGTAATTTAAGCTGGCTAATGGAATGCTTGGCTGAACAGCAAAGCAGTAAAATATAAGTACAGAGAAGAAATATTAAGAATACCATGCGTATTTTTGTCATTATTCCACAAAAACAATTTACTTACATTAGCAGGGTGCAGAGAAGAGCAACAAGGTTGACATGAATATAAAGAGCTATGAGAAAAGACAAGCAATTTAAATATTCCAGTCTACAGAATAGATAACGTGTCCTATATATTAAAGGTTCTTAGTAAGTTAAACTCAAAGTGATCTCGGGGAAAAATAAATAGAAATTAGTGCAAAAGTAAATGTAGATGCAGTATCAAGAGTCTGACCGCAGCTTTCTCATGAGGAGAGTTAAACTTCCAAAAGCTTGGAAGCTGTTCAAGGTACAGTTGCTTCCAAAATTTGTCAGCGTGTCAGGTTTGACTGACAACCGGCATGTATCTTGGGTGGGGGGGGGAGGAGCTTGATAGAACTGGCAAGGTCGGCCCCACAGATCTAGGGAAGTCACCTTAAAAGGGCAATCTGAATAAACTCCCCAACCATCTCTCTCACATGCATCAGCGTGTGCCCCAGGTTCATGTCCCTCACCTGGGTGGTACATATACCTGCGTGCCCCCAGGGTGGTTATCACGACTGGTTTTCATTTATGAAAACTGGCAGTGACATCCCTCCGGCTGGGTTGGCCGATATGTTGAGTGCAGGAGAAGCAGTGCTAGGCCCGCTAATGATATTAAAATATAATATATACTAATTAGACTCACACCCTTCCTAGGCACGAACCTGATCGTGTCTTCAAAGAGGGGCTGGGAAGGTCACATTCGGGACTCTTGCGGGTGCAAATCCAGTTTTTCACCTCTCGCGAGATATGGCAACCGGACCAGGATCTGTGCCTACGGCTGGCGTGCCCGTTAACTCACGGCCATTGTGGAGTGATGAACTACAGTGATTTAGCTGCGTGGCCTTTTCTCAGCGTCGACTTTCTTATGCTTATCTCTTTGAAGAGAAATGATCTGACGCTGAAAAATATTGTTTAAGTTTATTTATTAGTGTCACAAGTAGGCTCACATTAACACGGCAATGAAGTTACTGTGAAAATCCCCTAGTTGCCACACTCCGGCGCCTATTCGGGTACACTGAGGGAGAATTTAGCAGGGCCGAGGCACCTAACCAGGACGTCTTTGAACTGTGGGAGGAAACTGGAGCACCCGGAGGAAACCCATGCAGACACAGGGAGAACGTGAAGACTCCGCACAGACAGTAACCCAAGTCGGGAATCGAACCCGGGTCCCTGACGCTGTGAGGCAGCTGTGCTAACCGCTGTGCCACCGTGCCGCCCTATTGGGCTTAAAATAATTACATTTTTATGTTTTAAAAAAACCTTCAGAGAAGCCCCATTGGACTTTCCGTCACTGATGAAGGAAGCAGACAGCTGCATGTCATTTTTTTTTCCAATTGAATAAGTAGGCTTATCCACAAAATCCCTTTGTTGTTGTGATACTTCAGGGAGTGTTGCATCATCAAAACATTAGGCTCTGCTGCTGTACAATAACACGCCAAAGAATCGCTAAAATACTTTAAATTGGGTAATCAGAGCCTTTCTTGCTAAGATTTATGGAAAAGATGTAACCCGAGTCCTTCTGCTTCATAATGGGAGCCAGCCGCATCTCTGCGCACTCAAAATTCAAAGATTTTTTTTTCTTGGAGGCCCTTTAAAGCAAAGCACAACTTTCCATACATGTTTGTTTAAACTTTAAATTGCTGTCACCTGGATGGATGGTTTTGCAGTGTTTATGTTTTTAGCCTGGTCTTTCTGCTGCAAAAGAGGAATATCTTGCATTATACAGCACTTTTTATTGTGCTAAATTGTCCCAAGATGCTTCTCAGGGCTGTTACCAAACGATGTTTGGCACCAAGCCAAATAGGGAGATCTTCGACAGGTGACCAAAACTTTGCTCAAAGAGGTAAGTTTAAAGGAGATTCTTAAAGGAGGAAAGATAACCAGAGAGATTCAGGAAAATAATTCCAGAGCTAGGGACCTTGTCTGCTGAAGGTAAGGCTACCAATGATGGGTTGATTAAAATTGAGGTTGTTCAAGAGTTAGAAGTGCGCACATATCTTGGAGGACTGGAGGTGACAACCGAGATGGAGCCAAGGGAATTGGAAACAAG
This sequence comes from Mustelus asterias, assembly GCF_964213995.1. Lineage (NCBI taxonomy): Eukaryota > Metazoa > Chordata > Chondrichthyes > Carcharhiniformes > Triakidae > Mustelus > Mustelus asterias. The sequence continues at coordinate 17,033,669 of NC_135812.1, forward strand.
GAAGAAGCAAGGGTTTTGCTGCCACTAACGGTACTTTTGTGCAATAATAAAAGTTTTTGCTTATTCTTGTTAAACCAGTAAAAGATAAGTGGACCCCTGAACACATGCCTATGCTGTCTTTTTCAGTGAAGCTCCTGCGATGGCCTCTCTTTCTGCCACCATTACCTGTGGAATCCCCAAAGAGGATGGCTTTCTCCCTTCTGTTTCTCATCTACATTCTGCTTCTCAGTGCCATCAGCTGAAGGCAGATCAAGTTCCACATGTATGCTGATGACATTCAGCCCTTGTGCAGCACAACCTTTTTCAACCCATCCACTGCATCTGTATTGTCAGCCTCTTGGTTTGATATCAATCTTGGATGAGCCGAAATTTCCTCCCATTAAACATTCTTATTGTCCTCAGTCCCCACCATAAATTCCCTTCTCTCGCACCGAGTTCATTCCCTCGCCATTGTCCTGAGCTAAACTTCCAATCCATATCTTCTCCACCACATTCCAATGTAATATTGCCTGCCTGCACCACTGTCTCAGCCTATTTGCTGCTGAGACACTCATCCATGCTTTTGGTATTCCCCAACACAACTATTTACAATATTCGCTTGGTTGGCCTCCCATCTTCCATCCTTCATGAATTCATCCAAAACTCTGATTGCATCCTAACTTGCACCAAATCCCATTTACCCATCACGCCCTCTGCTACACTGGCTTCAGGTCCACCAATGCTTCATGTTTAAAGTCCTCGTGTTCATGTTCAAATCTCTCTATGGTCTCTGCCTCTGAATCTTTCAAGAACTGCATTACTCCTACTCTGGACGTTTGTGCACCCCCACTTCTTTCAGTCCACCATTGGCAATCGTACCTTGATCAAACTTCACTGCAGAAAGCTTCTAGCCTAAGTATGCTGTTTTTTGTTCAGTTATGTTTATGACTGAGTTATTATTATTGCATTTTAGTTGTCTAATCCAGAACTACTTGTGAAATGTTTATGTGCCTCAGTTTTTGAAATCCTTGAGAGTGGATTGGAACCTAGAGGGAGAGAGATGTTTGGTTAGTTGGCTCCTTTTCTACAGAAAAGGAATGTTGCAAATAGACTGGATAACTATAAAAAAAATAGCTTCGCATAAAGTCTACAAACATTATTTTCATTTGAGAAGTTAGCTGATAAATAGATCAGTAAATGTTGCTAATATCATTGTTACAGATTCATTTGTCCATTTATTCAATATGTTTGCTTTTCTCTTTTTGAAAAAAAACTAAAACTGACCCCTATTGATCATAGCATCATAGAATCCTACAGTGCAGAAGGAGGCCATTCGGCCCATCGAGTCTGCACCAACCACAGTCCCACCCAGGCCCTATCCCCCTAACCCCATGCATTTACCCTAGCTAGTCCCCCTGATACTAAGGGGCAATTTAGCCTGGTCAATCCACTTAACCTACACATCTTTGGACTGTGGGAGGAAACCGGAGCACGTAGAGGAAACCCACGCAAACACGGGGAGAATGTGCAGACTCCATACAGATAGTGACCCAAGCCGGGAATCGAACCCGGATCCCTGGCGCTATGAGACAGCAGTGCTCACCACTGTCACCGTGCACTGCCACTTTCCAGAGATTTAAGAAAGTTCTGGTGGAGGCCCAGCAGTGGCCAAAAACCATTTTGAAGAACGATTTTCTGTTTATCTCTGGCAATGTTTCCAAAACGTGCATAGATATTAGGGTCAGGAAAGATATTCTTCGTAATTTAATTGTTATTTGATGGAATACAAGTCCTATCCATTACTTGTAGTGTACCCCATAAAGATTGTGTTCAGGCACAGATGACCTAAACTGAACAGTGTACTTGAGCTGGTCAGGCTTTCAAGCTAGACTAAAACCATCACGGAGTTTGTGTTATGCATGACATGAACTTAAAACTTTCTTTGGTGTACATTTGTGGACTTTTTCTTGAAATTTCCTTGTACACGATGTGTATTAGACATGTTTTCATTATCTACAAGCTTTTTGAAGTTGCATTGAGAACAATGGCCAAAGTGAATGTGTTTCGCGGAAATCAACTTAAAATTAGTAAATATCTTCGATATTTTACTTGTTGGTAACTAATTTCAGATGATATATGTCCTCTTTCGATCTGCAAAACCCATGCCAGCAAATGAAAGCAAACCGAGACAAACTAATCTTTTATTTTATCGGTCTTGCAGTCTGAAACCGTGACAGCAATATAGTGGAGTGCTGTGAATGATTTTTCCAATCTTTGTCTGTTAAGTGGAGTTGGCGTGTGGAAGTAAATTATTCATATCTATCTTGTGATAACATTCATCATCAGAATGTTTTTAGCATTCTGATAAATCAGATGGGAGTAATGGCGCATCAACTGACTAAGGATATTGCTGTGGTAAACTCTTGTTGGCTCAGCAGCTGGGTTCTGACAGCAAAGCCAGTGGGCCTTAACCACTTAGATTGACACATCTTAAATAGGTTTATAATATTTATCCTGTGCCTCGAATGGCCTAGTTGTTTCATTTCTGTCATTCTGCCTCTGCAGTCTTGAAATAGTGGTGTCTTTTATACTCTATCCATGGTCAGCTACCTTTCACTGGTTCCTTGCACAAGCAGTTATTTTTGTGTGTGGAAAGGTATCGAGCGTTGAGAATTTATTTGGACAGGGTATCGTAGCGGAACCGGATCCATGTTACCATGCTTAGAGAGCAACTATAGAGTGCCACTGAAGGGCCTGGTGCCCTCCTGTATGAATCACAAAACGTTAACGCACAGCAACTAATTAGGATGCAAATTGAATGTTGGACTTTATTGCAAGGGAGATGGAGTATAAAAGTAGGAAGGTTTGTTGCATGTATACAGGGCATTGGCGAGACCATATCAAGAGTATTGCACAGTAAATAGTCTCACGACACCACGTTGAAGGTTTATTTGGTAGCACGAGCTTTCGGAGCGCTGCACCTTCATCAGGTGAGTGCAGGATTTGTTTCACAAACAGGGCATATATAGACACAAACTCAATTACAAGAGGTCACAGATAATCAAGTCTTTACAGGTGCAGACAATGTGAGTGGAGAGAGGGTTAAGCACAGGTTAAAGAGGTGTGAATTGTCTCAAGCCAGGACAGTTCGTGAGATTTTGCAAGCCCAGGCAAGTCATGGGGGTTACAGATAGTGTGACAGGGGCTTGCAAAATCTCACAAACTGTCCTGGCTTGAGACAATTCACACCTCTTTAACCTGTGCTTAACCCCCTCTCCACTCGCATTGTCCGCACCTGCAAAGACTTGATTACCTGTTAAGACTCGCATTCCAGCCATTATCTTGTAATTGAGTTTGTGTCTATATATGCCCTGTTTGTGAAACAAATCCTGCACTCACCTGATGAAGGAGCAGCGCTCCGAAAGCTCGTGCTGCCAAATAAACCTGTTGGACTTAACCTGGTGTTGTGAGACTACTTACTGTGCCTACCCCAGTCCAACGCTGGCAACTCCACATCAAGAGTATTGCATGTAGTTCTGGTCATATTTAAGGAGGGATATATTTACACAGGAGGTAGTCCAAAAAAGGTTCACTGGGTTGAACCCTAGGGTGAAGGGGTTGTCTCATGAGGAAAAGTTGAGCAGGTTGGAGTTGAGAAGAATCGGGAATGATACTGAAACATTCTGAAGGGGCTTGGCAGGGTAGATGCTGAGAGAATGTTTCGAGAACCGTGGGCACAGCATCATCCATTAGATGTGGAGGAATTTATTTCCCGAGAGCCTTTAATCTTTGGAATTTTCTGCCCCAGAGAGCAATGGAGGCTGGGTCATTGAAGATGATGAAAGCTGAGTTGGACAGATTTTTGATCTACACAGGAGTCAGATTATCAAATGGGTAAGCAGGCAAGAAAGTGAAGTTGAGGTGATAGTCGGATCAGCCATGAGCTTATTGAATCGTGGAGCAGGCTCAAGGGGCCGAATGTTGCGACTCATTTCTTTTGTTCTTGTGTTTTTATGCAACACGTTCCAAGTGGTGTCATTGTGTAGCATTCAGGAGTGGATGATTTGTTCAGTATACCTTGGCTGATGTCAGCCAAGAGACCAACAATCAACTGTATTTCCTTCATTTTACACGGCTTCTTGCAACAGGACAATGCTTAAATTCTACCAAATTGCTGCTTTTTGCAGTTCACATTGTGTATTTAATTCATCTTGAGCAGTTTTGATAGTATGGGCTTAATCGGCTCCAAATGCATTCGGACCAAGTTCCAGAAAATTTAGATGATTAAATTTAATTTTAACTTTCCAAATGATCTTGTGCCTTTGGTGTATTTAACTTGCTGGCATGGCTGCTTTAACAATTTCTTGTAATGAAGCTTGAATTATTGAACAGTTTGTATTGTGGTCAGTCCTTTTTCAAAATATAATTCATTTGGGGGTAATTTTGCCATAACTTATCTGGTGGGGACTCGATCAGATCTGCATCATTATAACTGGCACTGAAGTCAGTGTAAAATAAAAATGGGCAATAAACCTCGTCACATCCGTTTCTCATGAGGTGGGTTAGGTTACAATTGCCCCTTTATCTTTTTCAGCAGTTTGTTTCAACTGAATACTAATCGTATTCTAAAGGGAGTAGGCCTAGACAGTTTTCTGATCTTGACAGTGCAATTTACTGGAGTCACACTGAGGTTGAGTGATGAAGACTTAAACCAGAGCTCACTATGTCAGTAGCACTCATCGTTTAAACAGTGACATGCAAGCTCCCTGAATGACTCAGCAGGTTTATCCAGCGAGTAGTTAAACCCTACAGACCAGGAAAATTACAGATTCAATCCACATCTATACTGATTTTGCTGATCTCAGCTAGAGTTGTTGTATCTACAAAAGAGAACAAAGAAAAGTACAGCACAGGAACAGGCCCTTCGGCTCTCCAAGCCTGTGCTGATCATGGTGCCCTAACTAAACTAAAAAAACCTTCTGCCCTTGCTCAGTCCATATCACTCTATTTCCTCCCTATTCATGTACCCATCCAGATGCCTCTTAAATGTTGTTATTGTGCCTGCTTCTACCACATCCCCTGGCAGTGCCTTCCAGGCACCCACCATTCTGCATGGAAAAACTTTCCCCTTACATCTTCCTTAAACTTTCCCCCTCTCACTTTGAACCTGTGCTCCCTTGTAATTGACAGTTCCACCCTGGGAAAAAGCCTCTGACTATCCACCCTGTCTATGCCTCTCATAATTTTGTACACTTCCCTTCAACTCCCATCTTTCCAGTGAAAACAATCCTAATTTATTCAACCTCTCCTCATAGCCAACACCCTCGAGACCAGGCAACATTCTGGTGAACCTTCTTTGCACTCTCTTCAAAGCTTCCATGTCTTTCTGATAATGTGACCAGAACTGCATGCAATACTCCAAATGGGCCCTAACTAAGGTTTTATATCGCTGCAACATGATTTCCCAATCCTGTACTCAGTGCCCCCGCTGATAAAAGGCAAGCATGCCATATGCCGCCTTAATCACTTTGGCCACCTGTGTTGCCACTTCTACGGAATTGTGGACCTGCATGCCCAGATCCCTCTGTTAATGTTCCTAAGCGTTCTGCCATTCACAGTATAATTCATACCTAAATTTGATCCTCCAAAATGCGACACCTCGCATTTATCCGGATTAAACTCCATCTGCCGTTTCAGTGCCCAAGTCTCCAATCTACCTATATCCTGTTGTATCCTCTGAGAATCCCGGCACTATCAGCAACTCCGTCAATCTTCATGCCATCCTCAAACTTACTAATCAGACCACCCACATTTTCTTCCAGATCATTTATATATACTACAAACAACAGAGGTCTCGGCACTGATCCCTGCGGAACACCACCAGCTACAGATCTCCATTCTGAAAAACATTCACCAATACTATTTTTCTATAATCATGCCAGTTCTGTATCCATCTAGCCAGCCCACCCCGAATCCCATGTGATGTTAGTTTTTGTACCAGTCTGCCATGTGGAACCTTGTCAAACGCTTTAGTAAAGTCCATATAAGCTGCATCCAGAGCCCTAGCCTCATCAATTTTCTTTGTCACCTCTTCAAGAAATCCAATCAAATTGGTGAGATATGACCTTCCCCGTACAAAACCATGCTGCCTGTCACTAACTAGTCCATTTTCCACCAGACATGCATAAATCCTGTCCCTCAGTATCTTCTCCTAAAGCTTCCCCACCACTGATGTCAGGCTCACCATACTATAATTTGCTGGATTATCTCTGTTCCTTTCTTAAACCAGGGAACAACATTGGCTATTCTCCAGCCCTCTGGAACCTCGCCTGTGGTCAAAGAGGATTTGGAGATATCTGTTAAGGCCCCCAGCTATTTCTCCCCCTGCCTCCCGCAGTAACCTGGGATAGATCCCATCCAGTCCTGAGGACTGGTCTGCCTTGATGCAATTTAGGATACCCGACACTTCATCCTTTGATATATTGACATTCTCTAGAGTGTTCACAAACCTGTCCCTGACCTCAATGTCTGCCATGTCCTTCTCCTTTTTGAATACCGATGCAAAGTACTCATTAAGGATTTCACCCATTTCCTATGTTTCCACACACAACTTCCCTCCATTGTCCTTGAGTGGGCCTACTCTTTCTCTTGCTGCCCACTAATATATGCATGAAAGCCTTGGGATTCTCCTTGGCCCTGTTTGCTAAAGACATTTCATGGCCCCTTTTAGCCCTCCTCATTCCACGTTTAAATTCCTTCCTACTTTCACTGTACTCCTCAAGGGCTTCGTCAGTTTTTAGATGCCGAGACCTGTTGTATGCTTCCTTTTTCCTTCTGACTAAGCTTACAGTTTCCCTTGTCATCCATGGTTCCCGAATCCTGCCATTTCTATTCATTTTTGTGCAAACATGCCTGTCCTGTACTTCAATCAACTGGCCTTTAAAACCTCCCACATGTCAGATGTGGATTTGCCCTCAAATAGCCGCTCCCAATCCAGTTCCTGGCTAATTTGGATATAATTGGCCCTGCCCCAATTAAGCATCCTCACCCGAGGACCACCCTTGTCTTTATCCATGACTACCCAAAATCTTATAGAATTATGGTCGCTAAGCCCAAAATGCTCTCCCAATGAAACATCGATCACCTGGCCTGGCTCATTCCCCAATTCCAAGTCTAGTATGGCCCCTTCCCTGGTTGGATTGTCAGCATACTGTATCAAAAGGCCCTCCTGGACACATGTAACAAATGGCTCTCCATTCGAGCCCCTGGCTGTAATAGATTCCTGGTCAATATGGGGGAAGTTAAAGTCACCCATCACAACTACCCTGCTTTTTCACACCTTTATAGTGTCTGACTGCATAACTGCTCCTCTATCTCCTGTGGGCTGCTGGGAGATCTATAATATACTCCCAACATTGTGATTTCACCCTTATTCCTGAGCTTCACCCATAATGCCTCACTACAAGATCCCTCCAATGTGTCCTCCCTCAACACAGCTATGATCTGCTCCCTAATCAGCAATGCAACTTCTTGCACCTCTCTTGTTTCCCCTTCTGTCCCGTCTAAAACAACAATATCTTGGAATGTTAAGCTGGCAGTCCGGTCCCTCCTTTAACCACGTCTCTGTAATTGAAATTACATCATAATTCCATGCAATAATCCAGGCTCTCAGTTCACCTGTCTTGCCTGTTATGCTTCTTGCATTGAAGCAAACACGCTCCAGACCTACAGTCCCGCTGAACCCTGCGGCTTCCCTCTGCCTGCTCTTACTCTGCGCTATGTTTACACTGAGTCAGTCAGAGGAAAGTCGGCCCAAGTGTTTTGGTCCTATTGATTCCTGAGCATGTGTAATAAAGATGCATTCTTTTTTTCTCTCTCCCGCTACACTACCACAAGGATGTCACAAGTAGGAGCAGAAGTAAGCCATTCAGCCCTTCACCATTCAATGATATCATAGCTGATCTACTTCAACACTATTTTTCTGCACCATCCCCAAATCCCTTGATGTTTTTAACATGTGGGATCTTACCGGTCTCAGTCTTGAACATGCTCAGTGGCTGAGCCTCCATAGTCCTCTAAGGCAGAGCATCCCAAAGATTCACCATCGTCTGAGTGAAGAAATTCCTCATCTCGGTCCTAAGTGAGTTGCCCTGTATTCCACCTAGATGCACACTTCAATATTGAACATTTGTCTAATGTATTAAAGGACTCCCGACGCACAAGGAATACCCTATCAATCAGCCTTCAAGAAGAAGAAAATGTATTTTTTTAAAGTCTAACTCCTTTAACTGTTCTATTTATTGTTAATGGATAGTAGCACTAAATATTGTGTGTTGCTGTTAAAGTGGGTCTGTTGAATAGTTACTTGCATCTCCAGGCCCTAGACATCGATTATCGTGCTTAGAAGTCACTAGCTGATGCCAAAACAAAATGGTTGCCACTCCTGTGGGCTGACATGCACCACCATGATAACCAGTGGCTACACTGACTTGGCAACAGACACCAATGCTAAAAACAACAACCACAAAGGTACCCTGTAGCTTCACATGTGGCACTTATGGCAGAACCTGCCTCTCAAACCATCAGCAAAAGTGTCCTGTATGAAGCACTCCAGCTGAAAGGGATTGCTTGTTGTGTGTCCATCGTCAATCATAGATAGAAAGATGCTGACAATGAAGGACTTTAGGGCATTCGAGGTAAATATGGAATTTATAAAAATGTGACTCTGGGTTACCAATGAAACTTTAATGTGTGTTCTTATCAGGTTGAGTAGAATGCAAATACCATTACCTCTGGGCATGTCTTTCGTGTATAGGTGACATCCTAAAAGCCAAATTAGCAGATTGACTAAATCTTTTCCCTGTGAGACTGCAGTGTGTTTATTTTGGGGCAGCTTCTTATCATTTGATGGCACTAGGACAACACCAATCCAATATAAGGGCGGCACGGTAGCACAGTGGTTAGCACTGCTGCTTCACAGCTCCAGGGACCTGAGTTCGATTCCCGGCTTGGGTCACTGTCTGTGTGGAGTTTGCACATTCTCCTCGTGTCTGCGTGGGTTTCCTCCGGGTGCTCCGGTTTCCTCCCACAGTCCAAAGATGTGCAGGTTAGGTTGATTGGCCATGCTAAAATTGCCCCTTAGTGTCCTGAGATGTGGAGGTTAGAGGGATTAGTGGGTAAAAATATGTAGGGATATGGGGGTAGGGTGGGATTGTGATCGGTGCAGACTCGATGGGCCGAATGGCTTCTTTCTGTACTGTAGGGATTCTATGATTCTATAAAAACAACTCCTCTGCAGGTGGCCAATATAAATAGGAAAGAAAAAGATTTTTTTTAGTTGTGTCGCTGGCCCAAAATAAAGAGCAAGCACATTTGCATTGATGCATTTTTTTTTGTAGTGATATTGTTTGAGCAGTGATTGGCCAGGACAAACAGTACCCCTTTGAGTAACGTTAGAGCTTTTCTCTCCACTTGAAAGTGAGGGAGAGAGTGCAGATAGGCTTTGGTTTAACACTGCACCCAAAAAATAGCACCTTCATTAATGCAGAATTTCTCAATTCAATACTGAAGAAACAGCCTCGTCTATCCATGTATGGGCCTTTTGAATAGGAGAAATAGTGTGGCAGCTGCATTTTTAAAAAAATAGAATCCTACAGGAGGCCATTCTGCCCATCAAGTCTGCACCGACCACAATCCCACCCAGGCCTATCCCCATAATCCCATGCATTTACCCTAGCTAGACCCCTGACACTAAGGGGCAATTTAGCATGGCCAATCCACCTAATCTGCACATCTTTGGAGTGTGGGAGGAAACCAGAGCACCCAGAGGAAACCCACACTGACACGGGGGGAACACGCAAACTCTACACAGACAGTGACCTGAGGCTGGAATTGAACCCGGGTCCCTGGCGCTGTGAGGCAACAGTGCTAACCACTGTGCCATCGTGCCGCCCAGTTTGAGCAGTTTTTAATGTTTGTCTGTTATCAAGCTAGCTCATTGCTACAGGAGGTAATAGAATATTATTTCTGTTGAGATTGTACTGGATAACTGTCTCCATTTAGAGTTCAGCCAGCCAACTGACCTTTGCAGTCCATTTTAAATTGCAAGCTGAAATTACTCGTTTTACTGTTAGTCAATGTCTGAATAGATGAACTAATGTTTTGGGTAAATGTAATGTTTTAGATTTATGATTAGACTTTTAACGATTTTCTGGTGTTGCATTTTATTTTAATTTGCAATCTCTCTGGACCATTTTGTTTTGTAAATTTCTGACTGAAAACTCTGGCGATAGTGTTACGTTCAAGTTTCATAAAACAGGACGGTGCCATCCCTGATCAATGTTTTGATGCAGACCGAATAAAAATATCTAAAATTATTTGCTTATTATGTATTAAAGCAGAACAGTCAAAAGTATCCTGTTTAAAATCAATTAATCTTTTAATCTAATTACAATGACACTTCGATTTACTATATATTTGCATTATCAGCAGAAACGTAACTGATCTTGCTCTAAAGGATTTTACACAGAGCCTGCTGAAGGAAGTCAGTTTTTAAAAATTGCATTTATGTAATTATGCATCTTTTCGTGACCTCAGGATTCCCTCAGCAATTTGCAAACAACTCATTTTTGGAGTATAATAGTTGTTATGCAGCCAAACATGGCAACCAGCATGTACTCCGCAAGATTCCATTAACAGTAATGGGATGAAAGGGCATTTTGCTGGTTTTCATCATTTTGATTGAAGAATATGTTGTACATAACAGCAAGAGAAATTCCCTCTAACACTTCAGGAATTGCTTGTCCAGTTCACAGAATCCCTTCAGTGCAGAAGGAGGCCATTTGGCTCAATGAGTCTGCACCGACTCTCCAGCAGAGCATTCCACCCAGACCCTATCTGCCATGTATTTACCCCACTAAGAGAATCCCCCTAAACTACATGTCTTGGGACGCTGAGGGGCAAGTTAGCATGACCAATCCACCTAACTTGCACATCTTTGGAGCATCTGGAAGAAATCCACGCAGACAAGGGCGGCACGGTGGTTAGCACTGCTGCTTCACAGCTCCAGGGACCTGGGTTCGATTCCCAGCTTGGGTCACTGTGTCTGTGTGGAGTTTGCACATTCTCCTCGTGTCTGCGGGGGTTTCCTCCGGGTGCTCCAGTTTCCTCCCACAGTCCAAAGATGTGAGGGTTAGGTTGATTGGCCATGCTAAAATTGCCCCTTAGTGTCCTGAGATGCGTAGGTTAGAGGGATTAGCGGGTAAATATGTAGAGATAAGAGGGTAGGGCCTGGGTGGGATTGTGGTCGGTGCAGACTTGATGGGCCAAATGGTCTCTTTCTACACTGTAGGGTTTCTATGATTCTATGATTAACATGCAAACTCTAAACAGACAGTCACCCAAGGCTGGAATTGAACCAGTGTCCCTGCTGCTTTGAGACAACAGTGCCACTGTGCCTCCGTGCTGCCCATGTTGACCAAGGAGATGGCGATATCTTTGAATTGTGCAATTGAATCTTTGTCAAGATGGCAGACAGAATCTCATTTTCATGTTTCATTCAAAGTCATACCTCTGGCAAAACAAGAGACTTGCATTTATTTTCACACCCATCCGATGTCTCGAACCCTTTTTGAAGTCTAATCAATGTAAGAAACACAGCAGCCAATTTGCAGTAAGCAAACTCCCATAACAGCAATGTGATAATGACCAGATAATATGTTGTTAGTGATGTTGATTGAGGGATAAATGTTGGTCAGGGCACTGACACCAAGAGCTCTTTGAAACAGCACTGCCTCACTACTGCACTGAAGTCTAGCCTCGATTAAACTCACTTTCCTGATAATTTCCAAACCCCAATTTTGCATGTAGACAACATGAGTTACATTGGGTTCCTTCGCAGGCATGCTTCCACTTTTTTTTGTAAACTTATAACTGCAATTTTAGTGCCCATATACAAAACTATTACTAACTGTTAACAATTGCGATGTAAATTGATGACAACCTGGACATTGTTATCGCAAACCTCTTTAGCAACTGGATTAAAAGCCATTGATAGGGGTCTGGACACAGATCATTTTCCTGCTTGCCTATCTTCCCCAGTTAAAATGGGACATTTGGAACAACCTAAATTAAACACAAGATGAAGTTAACTGGCATGAATGGAAAATGTGCCTTGAAACTGCACAATGCTGAAGACGAGTAGATATGGCTGGAGAACCAATGATGATGCATTGTAGTCAATTTGCAAAGAGTTTCCCACAGCCCTTTTCATTCAATCACCTCAGATTTTTCTATTTTTCATTTAATTTTCATGATACAGATTGATCATTGAAGTGAGTGTAGTTTACCCATTATGCATTCTCAAATTCTTACTTTCCTGGAATTCCTTGCCCTAATTGTATTTTTATGCAGAGTGCCCTGCTAAGTGCAATGCAGAGTGATAGAAATGAGGTATTAATGGTTATAATTCCCAGTGCAGCTCAGGACTTGATAGTTGAGTCATTCAGCTTGCACCTTTTTAAGGCTGTTCCCAGTTGCTGCAATGTGATGTCGGTAGAAGTTTGGGGGTTCACCATGTGTTGAAAAGACTATTTTTAAAAAAATGCAATTTTGCCCTGGCTTAATAGTCTTCGATATAAGGGACTTGGGAGTCCTAGTCCAGGATTCTCTAAAGGTAAACTTGCAGATAGAAACTTACAAGATAATGAACGGCTTAGATAGGATGGACGTAGGGAAGTTGTTTCCATTAACAGGGGAGACTAGGACGCGGGGGCACAGCCTTAGAATAAAAGGGAGTCACTTTAGAACAGAGATGAGGAGAAATTTCTTCAGCCAGAGAGTGGTGGGTCTGTGGAATTCATTGCCACAGAGGGCTGTGGAGGCCGAGACGTTGAGCGTCTTCAAGACAGAAATTGATAAATTCTTGATTTCTCGAGGAATTAAGGGCTATGGGGAGAGAGCGGGTAAATGGAGTTGAAATCAACCATGATTGAATGGTGGAGTGGACTCGATGGGCCGAATGGCCTTACTTCCGCTCCTATGTCTTATGGTCTTATGGTCTTATTATGCTCAGCTAAACATGATGCAGTACAAGGTAAACTGAGGATGGGGGTGGGGGAGAATGGAAACAAATTTTGCAATACAGAAACATAATTACAGGATTTGTTTTTAAGCAAACGTTCTTATGAAATAACACCACTGTCTTCTCCAAAGAACTATGCTTGGTTGATGATCACAGTTTGTAAAAGGTCAGTGACTGGAAAGCAGACCCTGGGGATAAATACAAGTATTGTTTGCTATTGCTTTAATCCCTTGTGTTATAACTCACCCTGAATTATTTTGCGGAAAAACAGATGTCGGATCCTTTTTTTTACAGCATGCTGTGTTGCACAATGGTAGTTATTAGCTCCCCTGATGCCTTAATGAATTCAGCTCGTAAAATACCGAACCATAGCAACCAAAAGAGTCCAAAGTTCAGTCTCCATTCTCTGCTAAGTTGGCTCATATCAACGTAAGTGTCAGTAAGGGTGTTTGACTCAACTTGAGCACCCTCAGAGACTTCAGGTTAGGGAAGGTGCAGTTTCCTGGAGTCTCTGTTTTGAGTTGCTAACCATTGGCCCATTCTGAGAGTGCATGTTTTTGAACGCTGTTTGAGGATTTGATCGTGATCCCAACCAAATGAGCAATGGTCCCCAGTGAAGGTGTCTGCCACACTGTCTCAGTTTTGAAAGGAACAATGGTCACTTGGGTGAGGCACTGGAAGACGCCATGGAATCAAACCCCTTGAGAAAGGAGTCAATGCATTCAGGAGAGGAAGAGGAAAATAAGGTGTTAAAACTGTGGCTGCAAACTGCAAGGTTGCTGTTGGAAAAAGAAGCCTGTACTTCATATTTAATAAGAAGTTTAACAACACCAGGTTAAAGTCCAACAGGTTTATTTGGTAGCAAAAGCCACCCACATCATGACTTCATATTTAAGACATTGTTTGTGAAAGCTATCCTATTTAGTATAAACCATGCCCCCATTACAAAGACGATCACAACCCTTTTACTGAACTAACGGCTGAAATATGACCAGTTCAGGGGTATTTCTTTTAGGTAATGAGTTATTTATGGTGTAGTAATGATATGTCTGATAGGGTTAATAAAGAAATTACATTTTAATCTTCAAATTATTTATCTGTCTTAGTTTGCAGCAATTTTCCCAACCTGTTCAAATGTTTTGTGCAGCTGTTAACACTGTCCCTAGGTAGCATAAATGCTAGTATTCATGGTCTTAGAGGGCTAGCTCAGGTTATTTTACTGGCAATTGTATGGTTTCTGCCATCTGTTCTGAGAAGCTTTAAGGCTTCCATTGGGAGTTTTCATATCTGTTTTGGTGCACAGGTGATGAGGCAGCCCTGAATTCGATTAGCTAATGGACGTTATCAAATATGTTTCTAGAGCCCATGGGAAGGAGCTGTCGCCTTGCTCTAGACAAGCATTAACTCGCTATGATGAGCATTTCCCTCCCCATCCTCAAAAGCCGGTATTCCAAATTAATGCAATTTTGTTGATTTTTAATTTAAATCATCTAAGTATCAAAATGGCACCTTTCAATGACCTTGGATCATGAGCCATTATGGAATTTACACTTCTTGGGCCGCCCTATAGGTAATTGTTTGGGAACAAGAGGTGACGTCATCCCAGGAGATTCTCTCGCTATAGGTCGATAAGTAGGAGTTGAGCCAGGTGAGAGAAGTCGCACACTGCTGGACAATGGAGGAGTGGGTAACCAACTTAAACGACTCAAATATGACTATAACAGGCATCTGGGTAGTCCAGATTTGGCCTGCTGCTTTGGCATTCTTTGAGCGGCAATTACAGGGTGCAAGAAGAAAATGAAGCATCCTTGCATCCCATTATAGCGAACAGCATAGGGATAACCTGAGCCCTCTTTGTGAAACTCTTTCCTTATTACCCAGTCCATGAGAAGTGCCTTGTCTTAAGCTACCATGCCATCTCTGGTGCCAACTCAACTGTTTTAGTTGTAGCATGGTTGATTTGTGCCAAATGACTACTCAGTAGGACTTGGGAAAGGTCCTTTATGGAGCTACACTTAACAACATGGAGCTAAATGTAGCTGCATTTAATAGCTACTCATTTCCTGTTGGTCTATCGAGAGAGCTTTCTGCAATATGGCTACTGAATGTCTAAACTACAAATAATATCTCTCTAAAATCCTTGACATTTTACAGTTATTATTTATCTCCCCAGTTTTTGTTTGTGTTTTGAATTTGCCACTATCTATTGTACAACTTTTACATCCGCAAATAATAATGGCTATTTGTCCAGCGCTGACACAATGAACCAAATGGTCCCCTCCTGTGCTTTAACCAGTCTAGGATTCTCTCGTTGAACTATCTGGAATAAATAAAGCTCGCATTTACCCAGAGAGCACTAGCATTTAAATTGTGCCTTTTGCAATTTCAGAACATCCCAAGGCACTTAGTAGGCAATGAATTACTTTTGAAGTTGTATGGTGGTTTAAACTAACTACTGAAAATTGTTTCTGTCCATGTGAGAGATACTGGCAAGTAGCCACCAGTCTTAGACCACTTTTTATTAAGTGCGTGTTATAAAAATATAATTTTCTCCCTATTTGCTGTTCGTACCAAGGAATGAACACTTTTCCCTCTTTGATACTCTGTCGAAGTATAATCTGAAAATGTGCAGACTTTGGCCGGAATTTTACCAGCACACCCGTCCTAGGCTCGTAAGATCGCGCCTAAGGCCAACAGAGAATGCTGTTTTGCGAGCCTCGCCCACCCCGAAATTGGGACGGGCATGTTGGTAAAACCCGGGCCTTTGTATTCCACAGGGTTATACTTCAATTTCAGTCAGCTCCTGATAATTTGGCATGTTTGCAGTGGAAAAAATTGAACGATCCAGTAATTTAAATGAGTAATACGAATGCACAGTGGGCATAAAGTGCTAAAAAAGAGACCTAGCAAATAATTTAAGTTAAGCAACCAAGAAGAGATGGCTCATACTTTTGATTGCAATTCCATTGACTAGTGTACTACAGATGATATTAAGAATTGATCTGAGTGAGTACAACAGGATGCACGCACATACAATAGAAGCTTGGGAGATCTGGAGAAAACGGTACAAAATCAAGTGTTCTGGCAGATTAGAGTTAATTCCATTGTATATACAGTTGAATTGCTTTAGTAAAAATAGAAAATTTGTAGTTTAAAAGGTCACCTAAAGTCCAGGAGTTTTACATAAACTTGCATTGATGAATCCTGTTGTACATCGGTTTAAATTAAAAAAAAAATTAATCACTTATTTCTGCAGCGGTTGTTTTAATTTACTTCCACAGTAATCCTACAAATCCCTTGCAATATGATTTTGCTTGCAGCACCGTATAGCCTGAACACTTGAGGTAATTAGATTAAAACTAATTATTTTGAGCTTGTGACTCATATAAATTCAGCTTATGTCCTTGATTTGTTCTCCAGTCTTGGTTTATAGTTTTCAAAATGTATTTCTTCATAAGACTAACATGTCAAGTTCATTTATGAATAGGAATTCTAGCAATTACAATAGCAGTAGAGTGTAATAAATAATTACAATTTGGCACACAACCCTAGTATGATTCCCACTGTTTGATTCAAACGTGCCCAAAAATGTTAACACCTATGCGCATTTTTAAAAACCTTTATAACTTTTTTCATTTCTGTCGTTTTGTCATTCTGTTATTTTTATATATATATAAACATCTATAAACTGGGAACAGCTACTTGTGGAAAAAAGCAGTGGAAGGCGTTCAAAAAGGAAATGGGGAGAGTACTGGCCCAACGTGTTCCCTTTAGGGTGAAATGTAGGCACAACAAGCACACAGAACATGGGTATATCCAGGACTGGATAAGAAGGAAAAGAGAGGCTTTTAGCATGTAGAAAGGAAGCAGATCATCAGAGGCCTTAGTGGAGTATAGAACGTGGAGAGAACTTGAGAAAGCAATTAGGAGAGCAAAGAGGGGGCATGAAAAAGCATTGGGGGGTAAGATTAGGGAGAATTTCAAGATATTCTTTATATTGAAGGGAAGAGGATAATCAGGGAAAGAGTAGGGCCCATTAGGGACCAAGGAGAGCTGGAGTACATGGGTAGGATGTTAAACAAGTACTTTGCATCTGATTTCACTTGAGAAGGAGGATATAGGTGGAGAATTCAAGGAGAATTCAAACTCAAACAGTTTGACATAGGGAGTGAGGAAGTATTGGAGATTTTGGGTTTCAAGTGTGCATGCTTGGAATGGGCTGAGGGCAGGGGCCCAGTGTGCCTGCAGAAAAGAAAGCATAGTGAAGACCAGGATCATGTAACCAGGAGCAAAGCATATGTTCAAAGGAAATCAGGGGTGAGGGAGAGGGGACAGGGAAAGGTCTTGGTTAAGAGGAACAGAGAAAGAGGCTGCAAGTGGAAAAGACACTGTAGTTGGCAGACTTTAAGGGTTGTAGTCTGAGTTGAAGCCTTGGCGGCCGAAGAGGGCTCGGGAGAAGCCCCTGCAGTCAAAAAGGGCTCTGGAGGAGTCACAGTGGTCGAAGAGGGCTGGGGAAAGCGCCGGCCGTTGAAGGAACTCAAGAGAAGCCCCGGTCATCGAAGCAGCAGCAGAAGGTTGGTGACTATGTGAAGCAGGCCATTGGGGTGAATATAATTGGAGCAGTAGTATTCTGCTCAACATGGTAAAGAGCCAGAGTTGTACTTATGAGTTGGTGCTGAACTACAGGCTCAGGAATCTAAGGGGTCTGTGTCTCGGGACACGAGATTGAAACTGCGGGAGGTGTGCCATCATTGAGATCATTTGAGTTGGTGCAACATTTGGGAAAAATTCCAAGGCGGATCTTCGAAGGTGAAGACTGGAATCCCTCCTGAGAGAGACAGAGTTTCACTGTGACAGGTTAACCCAGTGTTACGAATGTCTCAGTGGCTTGTTGAGAAATCTGTGGAATCTGTCAGGTCGCAACTGTCATTTATTATGCAGGGTATGTGTTCAACTGCAGCGTGTCTATTAATTTACATGCACCTGATAACCCCCATGTTAAGAGTATATTTCAGATATTGTATTGTATTTCTTATCTTGTATAGTAAAGCTTATTTTTGTCTGTTCAAAACCCAATGGAATCTTGTGGCTTTATTCTCTTAGTAAGTGTCCTGAATCTTAAATGTTGTCTGCTTTAACCAAATACATTTTTCACTGGTCCCTAACCGGATTGTACAAAGAACAGGGGTGGGCGAGGGAGGTTGCTGTGGTCCAGGATCATAACTACTGGTTACCATGGCTTCCTTTTTATAAATATTAGAACAGCAATCGACTCTCTTCCATTTGGCCAGACAATTTCTGACGTTATCTACTATAGTTAATTGCTGGTGCATTCACCTTCCAAAAGATAAACAGAAATAACAGTGTACTAATACAGAACTTACTTGTATGTAGAAGTTTTAGTTGTTCTAAATGGATTTACAATTAACAGTGGGGATTTGCTTATGTCAGCATATTCTGAAAAATCGCAGAGCTTGCAGTTTAGTGTTGGCATGTTCTATTTGTTTGAGAGGGGATTAACACACTTAATGTCAGTAAGATTTGAAGTCTTGCAATAATTTCCAGACAATTTTTTAAAACTACTTTTCAAAATGGCAGCGGCACAGAAATTCACGTTAAACGTTTTTAATATGCGACCTACCATGTACCGGGGAGCATTTATAAGACCATAAAAGGAGAAGCTTAGGAGCAGTTTGTTGGCATCTCTCTCTGGATTTGGGAATTGAAATTTTAATTAGCTAGTTGGCAATACATTCCTGGAAGGGCATCAAGCAGTTGAACTGAAGTATGATTTATTCAAGAGATACATTATGTTGACACCATGTTAGCTATGAAAGCCTTGGCGCAATTGAGGATATCCCTTCTGTTAACCGCTGACACAAATCTCTTCTACCTTACTGGAGACAGTTGTTGAAATTTGCTTAAGTTAACGCATTTCTATAATGAAGCATACAAGGCAGAGATGCCAGGATTGTGATGATTAACTGTCTTACTGTTACAACCCACATACTAATAACTTTCCTAATTGCAATTGAGGATTTCCACGATAAAATCATCTTTGGGAATTGTGTAGGTTTCCCAGTGCTTAATGTGATTCGTAAATTGAAGCTAAAGCGTGTTTAGATAGGGTGATCCACTTTTCGAATGGGACCTACTATAAGCAAAACCTGTTCGTTCATAAAATAAGGGACACTTCTATATATTTGAGATTCAAGTGATCAAAATGCTAATATAACCATATTTTGGGGGGAAATCTAACTGCCTGTGTATTTTTGTATATTTAATACAAGTAAACTAGCCACCACTGTACAAGACCAGATCTATTTTAAGTTCATAAACAAAGAAGTCCCAGATCAAAGGTTGCCACAGTGCCAGGCTATGTGACAAGCATTTAGTGTCAATTTGCATGGTTCTAACAGAAGACTCATAGAATTGAAAATGTGTAGAAATTGATATATTTGTAACCCAGTCAGGAAAGGCATGAAGCTTTTATGATACTTAGAAATTGTTCTCCTTTGAATTCCTATCTATTCAACTCCATTAACTTGTGTTGAACCTCCCTGGAGCCTCTGACTTAGAAAGGTTTGCGTTGGAATGATTTCTGACATTCCTAAGTGTCTGTAGAAAAGCATTTTTTTGCATTCAATCCTCAGTCTAAGAGGAACCTGAGGAGAATTTCAAGTGCATCTCTCTACGGTGCTGTCTCCTTCACATTATGCTCAATATAGGTTATGTGAAATAGTCAGGAGATATATTACAATGTTGGAATTGTGTTGCCACAGTAAGAAGTTTAACAACACCAGGTTAAAGTCCAACAGGTTTATTTGGTAGCAAAAGCAAAAGTGTGGCTTTTGCTACCAAATAAACCTGTTGGACTTTAACCTGGTGTTGTTAAACTTCTTACTGTGTTTACCCCAGTCCAACGCCGGCATCTCCACATCAGGAATTGTGTTGCAACAGAGTACAAGCTTTAAGTTGGTAATCAAGAGCAACTGTCCCCAACTGGGGAAGTATTCTGGCTCCATTACAAGATTATAAAAAGGTATTCACACATTGGGTGTTGGGGGAATTGGAAAAGTCTCTGTCTTTATTTTTCAGGCTTGACAGATCTGTCTTAAGGTACAGGCGGGCTTCAGACTAATTTTTTCCTCAAAATACTGTAATTGAATACTGTGGCTTCAAGAGCAGATCAGAGGCAAGGAATCCTGTGGGTAAGTAACTCACCCCATTAACTCCCCAAAGCCTGTCCACAATCTACAAAGCACAATTCAGGAATGTGATGGAATGCTCTCCACTTGCCTGAATGGGTGCATCTCCAACAACAATCACGAAGCTTGACACCACCCAGGACAAAACAGCCACTTGACTGACATCCTTTGCACAGACATTCACTCCCTCCATCACTGACGTACAGTAGCAAGATTGTGTACCATCTACAAGATGCACTGCAGGAACTCACCAAGGCTCCTTAGACAGCACCTTCCAAATCCATGACTGCTACCATCCAGAAGGACAGGGCAGCAGATACATTAGAACACCACCAGCCTGACTTGGAAATATGTCGCCATGCCTTCACTTGTCGCTGGGTCAAAATCCGGAAATTCCCTTCCTAACGGTGAATTTTAAAAAAGAATATTGGTTTTAATAGTATTCACTCCTTGAAATAAGATGCTATTCATAATTTGTCCAGCATTCATCTTTTTATTTTATAGAATCTATCAATCATTGAAAAAATATCCGTGCTATTCGATTTTAGACTGAACATTCAAATGGAAATTTCTATTCTTTTTGCAATTCCTTAAGTTTTAGTGGAGTCGATTAAATTTAAGATCACTTTTAACAAAAAATAGACTGACACTTGGTATATGTAATGAATCTGTAAACCTCAATGGCTTAAGACAAATGCTAATAGATCCATCTGTAGTGTTTAGTGCTTCCAGGGTCAGGGAGGAATAGGGGTCAACAAGAAATCCCCTCAGATAATGAATTACTTCCTGTTACGCAGCCAGGGAGCCAGGTCCAGTTTCAGCCTTGGATGACTGTGTGGAGTTTGCATGTTCTCCCCGTGTTTACGTGGGTTTCCTTCCAATGCTCCGGTTTCCTCCCACAGTCCAAAAATGTGCAAGTTTGGTGGATTGGCCATGCTAAATTGCCCCTTAGTATCTAAAGATGTGTAGGTAAGTTGGATTAGCCATGGCCAATGCACGGGGTTATGGGGGTGGGGTGGGTGGGTGTTATGGGGATAGGGCGGTGGTGGGGAGGGGGGGGGCGCGGTGTTATGGTGTGGGGGCAGTGCGGGGGATGCTGGGTAACATGCTCTTTTGGGGGGTTGGTACAGACAGTGGGCCGGTACAGACAGTGGGCCAAATGGCTTCCTTCTGCACTGTAAGGATTCTATTTTTCTTCGGACATTTAGTCAGTTCTTTTATTGCTATATCATCGTGAGAGACCAGTGCATAACCAAACCACTTGCGGATGTAATTCAATCACCATTTTGGAGATTATTACTTATATGTTTATAAATTCCTGCATGCACATTGACAATGAAAACTGCCAATCTTCCACAGTCTAATTACACACTTCTTCTAGAAATGGCACTTCTAAAATTTCCTGACCCAAACAAGAGAGAATGCTTCTCTATGCCACCAGAGAAGTTACATGTATTTTCCAAACTCCCTGCACAACCCAGTTAGTCTGTAAACCCTCCACTCGACCGAAAGGAGCAGGGATTCATTACCAAATGTAACTAGGGAGTATTGCTTACATTTCTCCCGACTCTGCAGAGAAAAAAGGAACACTCATGTAACAGCTGGATGGTAATGTTCCAATTCCGCTCCCAATCAAAAGTTCAACCCTGTATGAAGGTAAAAAGTAAAATAGAAAATTTGGAAATACTCTGTGGATCGTGCAGCTTCCACCAGGAAAATGAAATTTACGTTTCAGGCTTGAGACCCTTCCTCAGTAAGAATGTAGCTGTGAGAGGTTCTGTTGGTGGACTCAAATGAGAAAATCCTATCTCTTTAATATGAAAAGTTCCGTTAACTTACTATAATATTCACACACACAAAAGAGCACCTTGTGGGGGGACAAAATTACATTATTGTTGCAAAGTTGGAGAAGTGTAATTTAAGTGTAGTTTGCTTTCAGAAATCATCTTGAGTATTTTCAGCAACTTGCCTATTAATTTTTAGCAACTGTATTTTATACTGAAATGGCCAGGAGTTCTATCACTATTTTAAAATAAGTCTCACTTCCCTCCATTCTCTTTTTTAAAAATTTGATTTATTATTGTCACAAGTATTAGCATACACTTAAAAGTATTGTTTCTTGCGTGCTATACAGACAAAGCATACCGTTCATAGAGAAGGAAAGGAGAGAGTGCCGAATGTAGTGTTAGTCATAGCTAGGGTGTAGAGAAAGATCAACTGTAGGTCCATTCAAAAGTCTGATGGTAGCAGGGAAGAAGCTGTTCTTGAGTTGGTTGGTACGTGTCCTCATAGAAATCATAGAAACCCTATAGTACAGAAAGAGCCATTCGGCCCATCGAGTCTGCACCGACCACAATCCCACCCAGGCCCTACCCCCATATCCCTACATAATTAACTGCTAATCCCTCTAACCTACGCATCTCAGGACACTGAGGGCAATTTTTAGCATGGCCAATCAACCTAACCTGCACATCTTTGGACTGTGGGAGGAAACCGGAGCACCCGGAGGAAACCCACGCAGACACGGGGAGAACGTGCAAACTCCACACAGACAGTGACCCAAGCCGGGAATCGGACCCAGGTCCCTGGACCTGTGAAGCAGCAGTGCTAACCACTGTGCTACCGTGCCGCCTCTCAGACATTTACCCACTGGAAGAAGGTGATAGAGAGAATGTTCGGGGTGCATGGGGTCCTTAATTATGCTGGCTGCTTTGCCAAGGTAGCGGGAAGTGTAAATGAATAAAATCTTAATTTCTCCCATCTCTTTGTAACCTTTTATACATTATTTTCCTCCTCGGTTCCCTGGCTGACACTCTGATTTTATTGAATCTTGAACTTCAATTCTTCTTGTGGATTGTCTTTGTCTTTCCCTCTCCCACCAATTTGTGACTCTGCTTATAGACTCATTTTCTACCTGGCTGTAAAATTTACCACAACCTTTGGTTAAATATTTCCTCCACAAAGTTCCAATCTGTTGGTTCCTATTTTTCAGTTAATCCTGTTAACCCTTTTCCTCTTCAATACTCTTAATACTTTTCCAGTTGAGATTTTTCCCCCTCATTGCGGCCTCAACATTCATTTATTTATTTATTAGTGTCACAAGTAGGCTTATGGTGGCGCAGTGGTTAGCACTGCTGCCTCACAGCACCAGAGACCCAGGTTCGATTCCCGATTTGGGTCACTGTCTGTGTGGAGTCTGCACATTCTCCCCGTGTCTGCGTGGGTTTCCTCCGGGTGTTCTGGTTTCCTCCCACTGTCCAAAAAAGACGTGCTGCTTAGGTGGATTGGCCATGCTAAATTCTCCCTCATTGTACCCGAACAGGTGCCGGAGTGTGGTGATTAAGGGATTTTCACAGTAACTTCATTGCAGTGTTAATGTAAGCCTACTTTTGACACTAATAAATATACTTTATACTTTAATACTGCAATGAAGTTACTGTGAAAATCTCCTAGTCACCACACACCGATGACTGTTCAGGTACACTGAGGGAAAATTTAGCTAGGCCAATGCACCTAACCAGCGTGTCTTTCGAACTGTGGGAGGAAACCGGAGCACCCAAAGGAGACCCATGCAGACACGGGGAGAATGTGCAGACTCCGCACAGGCAGTGACCCAAGCCGGGTCCCTGGCGCTGAGAGTTAGCAGTGCGAACCACTGTGCCACCCTATCTAACAATAGATAGAGGCAAAGAAGATGTGGAAAGACATGCAGAAAATCCATTAGTTCCTTTTGTAGTAACACTAAAAGTACAAGTGCAAAATTCTTAGTCAACTACCTAATACTTCAGAAATTGACATTTCTGCAACATTGTAAATCCTTTTTTGGGTCCAAATGGTGAGTTAATCATGCCGGGTTGTTGCAATTTCTGCTGTACCGGTTTCTTTGATTTACTCATTCCCATTGTTAATTTCTACTGTATAGCTCAAGAATTCAATTTCACAGGATGTGAAAAATCTAATGCATACTAATATTTTTATAAAATTAAGCCTGACAGCAAATTCTTAAGTGCTGTGGAGATGGAATGAAACGTGATCTTGTAAATTAGTGTGACTTGTCAACTTCAATTTCCAGCTCAATATTACATCCTTAACGCCATCTGAATTTCTGAGCAGATATATAGGCTGGGTTAGGAAAAGAAAGTCTGTCAGGACACTCAGACCGAATATGGCAACCCTTGCTGAAAATATGAATGCTGAGTGAAAACAGAACTGGGCTCATTCCTGATGGCCTGTTAATACTTAATGTCAAACTCTCAAATGAATAATGGCCGCTGAGGGGGTATGTTGGAGGGTGGCTGCTGCATGTGGGTCCATAAAGCTCTTGGGTGAGGAGAGAAGGCAATTAAAAGATGACAAAATATGTGCAAAATCTGTGTAAATTTTACATCATCAATAACGCAAACCATTTAAAAATGTTTAAGAGCCACCATAGCATTTCTACAAAGAACTGAGGGAGAAACCCAGAAATTACATAGTTGCAGGCTTCTTCGTAACTTGTTTGAAATCTTGGGGCATGTTTAAGAAGCTTGTATATGCGTGAAAATATTTTAAAACTATTGCCTGCTAAGTAGTAGTTTTCAGTGGATAGTGCAGCTAAAAGTGGGCAAGTAATTCCCTTAAAAGGTCTGTACTGTTTTGTCCGGGGTCTCTGGCATTCTGAGGCAGCAGTGTTAAACTTGGTGCCACTGTGTTGTCCCATGTTACCTGTTAGCTAGCCAATCTTTTTATTTATTCATTCAAGGAATGCGGGCGTCACTGGCTCAGCTGGCATTTATTGCCCATCCCTAATTACCCTTGAGAAAATGGTGGTGAGCTGTCATCTTGAACCACTGCAATCCATGTGTTGTCAGTACGCCCACTACAATTAGGGAGGGTGTTCCAGAGCTTTGGCCCAGTGACAGTGAAGGAACGGTGATATATTTCTAAGTCAGGATGGTGAGTGGCTTGGAGGGGAACTTGTAGATGGTGATGCTCCCATGCATCTGCCCATGTCCTTCTAGATGGCAGTGATCTTGGATTTGGAAGGTGCTATCTAAGGAGTCTTGTTGAGTTCCTGCAGTGCATCTTGCAGTTGGTACATACTGCTGCTATTGTGCATCGGTTCTTGAGGGAGTGAATGTTTAAGATGGTGGATAGGATGCCAATCAAGTGGGCTGCTTTGTCCTGCCCACCTGCTGCCCATCTTCTTCAGTGTTCTTGGAGCTGTACTCGTCTATGTAAGGGGAGAATATTCCCTCACACTCCTGACTTGTGCTTTGCAGGTGGTGGACAGATTTTGGGAGAGGAGATGAGTTACTCATCACAGGATTCAATCATAGAATCATACAGCACAGAAGAGGCCCTTTGGCCCATCAAGTCTGCACCAATATATTTGAAATTCCCATCTAATCCCATCTGCCAGCACTTGGCCCATAGCCCTGAATGTTATGATGTGTCAAGTGTTCATCAAGATACTTTTTAAAGGATGTGAGACAACCCGCCTTACCACCCTCCCAAGCAGCGCATTCCAGACCATCACCACCCTCTGGGTAAAAAGGCTTTTCCTCGGATCTCTTCTAAACCTCCTGCCCCTCACCTGTAACCTATGTCCCCTTATGACTGACCCTTCAACTAAGGGGAATAGCTGCTCCTTTTCCACTTTTTTTCCATGTCTCTCATAATCTTGTATACCTTGATCAGGTCGCCCCTTCAGTCTTTGCTCCAATGAAAGCCTACCCAACCTCTCTTCATAACTTAAATGCTCCATCCCAGGCAGCATCCTGGTGAATCTCCTGTGTATCCCCTCCAATGCAATCACATCCTTCTGATAGTGTGGTGATCAGAACTGCACACAGTGCTCTAGCTCTGGCCTCACCAAAGTTCTATGCAACTCCAACATGACTTCCCTGCTTTTGTAATCTATGCCTTGATTGATAAAGGCAAGTGTCCCATATGTCTTTTTCACCACCCTGCTAACACACCCTTCCGATTTCAGAGATCTGTGGAAAAACACGGCAAGGTCCCTTTGTTCCACACAAAATCCTAGTGTCCTACCATTCATTGAGTACTTTCTTGTCAAATTACTCTTTCCAAAGTATAATTACTCTTTCCAAAGTATATCACCTCACACTTTTCAGGGTTAAATTCCATCTGCCATTTGACCATTCCATCTGTATCTTCTTGCAGTCCAAGACCCTCTGCTTTACTGTTAACTACCCAGCCAATCTTTGTGTTATCTGCAAACTTAGTCATCCTGTTTTTTTATATAAATGACAAATAATAGGGAGCCCAATACAGATCCCTGTGGTACGCCACTGGACACTGACTTCCAGTCACTAAAGCAGCCCTATGTCATCATCCTCTGTCTCCTACAACTAAGTCAATTTTGAATCCACTTTATCAAATTACCCTGTATCCCATGTGAATTTATCTTCTTTACAAGTTTCCCATGTGGGACCTTGTCAAAGACTTTGCTGAAATCCATATAAACATCGACTGCACTATCCTCATCTACACACCTGGTCACCACCTCAAAAAATTCAATTAAATTTGTTAGGCATGACCTCCCTCTGACGAAGCCATGCTGACTATACCTGATCAAGCTTTGCCTCTCCAAGTGGAGATAGATGCTCTCCTTCAGAAGTTTCTCTAATAGTTTCCCCACCATTGACATGAGGCTCACTGGTCTGTAGTTCCCTGGTTTATCTCTACAACCCTTCTTAAATAGCGAAACCATATTAGCTGTTCTCCTATCATCTGGCACCTCCCCCATGGCCAGAGAGGAATTGAAAATTTGGGTCAGAGTTCCTTTCCTCCTATAGCAGTCTAGGGCACAATTCATCTGGACCTGGAGATTTATCCACTTTTAAGGCTGCTAACACCTCCAGTACCTTATCCGTCCTTATGTCAATTTGCTCAAGAACTTCGCAGTCTCTCTCCGTGAATTCCATACCATCGTCCTCATTTCCTTGGGTGAAGACGGATGTGAAGAATTCATTCAACACTCTATCAATGTCCTCTAGCTCCACCCACAGATTGCCCCCTTGGACCTTAATGGGCCCTACTCTTTCCTCTTCCCATTGATATACTTATAGAATATCTTGGGATTTTCCCTACTTTTATCAGCCAGAGCTTTCTCATATCCCTTCTTTGCAATCCTAATTACTTTCTGAAGCCCCACCCTGCACACTCTATACCCCACTAATGCCTCAAATGATTTGCTCCCCTTGTACTTTTTAAAAGCCTTTCTTTTAGTTCTCATTGTATCGTGAATATCTCTGGTCATCCATGGTTCTCTGGGCTTGTTATTCCTACCTATCACCCTGGAGGGAAAATCCTGGGCTTGCACCCTCCCCATTTCCTTTTTGAATGCTCCCCACTGTCTTCTGTAGATTTTCCCAGTAGTAGCTGTTCCCAGTCTCTGTTGACCAAATCCTGTCTTTCTTTACTAAAATCCGCTCTCCCCAAATCCAAAGCACTTTTTTGTAGCTTGTCTATTTCCTTGTCCATAACGAGCTTAAACTGTACCATGTTGTGATCGCTATCACTAAAATGCTCCCCCAACGCCGCCTCATCCACCCGTCCTGCTTCATTCCCCAGAATCGGGTCCAAAACAGTTCCCTCCCTTGTTGGGCCCTCCACACATTGATTTAAAAAGTTCTCCTGTACACATTTCAAGAAATCTACTCTATCCAAGCCCTTAACACTGTGTATATCGCACCCTCTATCCTCTAACCTGCCCTTGTAGCCACTGTCTCTATTTGACTAGTTTATATCCATGTTTATATGTTATTCCCGACACCACAACATTTTATTTTCTGCAATAAGCTTTAATGAAACATGTTATCAAATGCGAATTAAGGAATTCTGTAGTGGAGGAAGATTTAATTTGTTTTAATGGGTGGTGACAATTTGCTTCTGTTCACAGCTCTTAAGACATTGGGTCTGTGCTGGGAAGCCCACTCCATTACTTGGCTCAACAATTCTGATGAAGGGTCACAGACCTGAGTATTTCCAGTATTTTCTGTTTTCAGATTTCCAGAAAAGTATTGTTCTTTTGTATTTGTTCATTATTTACGTCTGACCCTTGATGGTGTCCCCATTCAAAACATTGCACCTGAACCGTATATTTTTCTGATGCCCACCCAAGTTCACTTACAGCCAGGTGTTGGGGAACTCTAGCCAATTTGTACCTACTGAAGTTGGAAACACTGGGATCCCTTGCTGTGCTCCAGCTGCTGCCTTGGCTGAGATCAACCAATGTATTTTTAAGAAAATGTATTTCACATGTTTGTATTTGGACTGTGACGATGCTTCCCTTTAATCCCTTTTAGTTGACTGCTTGACTTATCTGAAGGCCCTTCAGGCTCAGTGTTAAATGTCTTTGTGGTTTGAAAACAAATCTATAACCTGAAAACATATGTGAATACAAGATCCTCTCCTCCATGTAACATGTTGTTCATCGTTTTGAGGCTGGTTTACATAATAGAAATAGGATGGAAGCTAAATTTAGCATTCAATTACTTGGCATAGATCTATGAAATTTATCCATTTTGATTTGTTTGTTTTTAAACTAGTTTTTCCTTTCTACAATTAGCAAGATTGTAAGTGCTAAAGGCAATTTAATTTTCAATGTAATTTCCCATGTTATAAATCGTTCTGAAGTGATCTCTTAAAAATCCAAACTCATAATAAATACAATCCATCATTAACAAATACACATAAATTACCTGTTGTGGATGAAATTTCTCTCAGTGGAGCCAACCTGATGTATGAAAAAATTTTAGTTGGGTTGCCAATGATTATTAAAGGTTAGGTTACCGCAAGGTGTGTAATTTAGGGAGATTAACAGGGTCAATATGCGGTGTTACAGGGATAGGGCCTGGGTAAGATGCTCTGTCGGACATTTGGTGCAGACTCAATGGGCCAAATGACTTCCTTCTGCACTGTAGGGATTCTGTGATCAGATTAACATTACCAATGAGGATCAGTTTATTTAAGCCATTTAAAGAGGTAACAAATGACCACTGCCAATTGTTTTGCATTTTTAAAGAGCTGTGCGTTTTTTAAATTGTCCCTTAGTCAACCCAGATGTTGTCTGTCCATTTTCTGGGCCTTGTGCTCTGGTGGTGTGCAGAAGTGCAATGTGCGCACACACCCTCACCTCCCCCAGCCATTGTTTCTGGCTGAACTAGACTAAGCACAACACTGGTCCTGTTTGACCTTAAGCTGCCAACATTTGTTACTGTCCATCACCAAAACCATCCGCTACCATCCCAATAACATCCCTGCCTTTACCAATCCAACTGCCTCTAAAACCCTTTAGACTCAACTATTCCGAGGCTCTGCTAAATGGTCTCTCATTGTCCACCCTTTGTAAACTTTATATCAGCCAAAACACTGCTGCTCATCTAATCAGTACCATGTCATGCTCATCCTTCACCGTGTCCAGATGTCTCAGCTTCTCGTGTTTGAGATTCTGCTTCTCATGTTTAAGTTCCTTTATGGCCTTTCTATTTCCTACATGCTGCTTCTGCATTCTCCTCCAGCCCTACAAATTTTCTATAGATTTATTCCTCTGGCTGTGCCCTATCTTGTATCCTACCCCGTTTGCCCCGTCATTCATGGATTTGCCTTCAGCCATCTTGGTGCATACTTTGGAGTTCTCTTCCTAGACCTTCTAACTCTAAACCACCACCACCTCTTTTTAAGGCGCATCTCTTTTCAAAACAACCCTTTTTTGTCTCGGTATTCATTTTTTCCGATAATGCCTCTGTGAAATGCAGTGGCCCATTTTTGTACATGGAATGTGCTATATTAATGCAAATTCATCCACTAACTTTCTTGATTAGTAAGCCCAGTGTGCACATGCAGCTCAGTGTTCTTTTGATACAGCATTGCAATTTTTTTTAATTTTCAAGTGTAGATCCAATTCTAATATGAATAATGATATTTAGTCAAATTTGAAGTACCGTGTATAATTAACTATTAGAATAAATGATGGCTTTTTTTGAATGGAGTTGAGGATAAAAATATGAAATCTCAACATCATGAAATTATTACAATAAGGTCACCACAGTAATTTTACACAAGTTACATGATCTCTTTGGAAGTATATATTTTTGCATTCTTTGGAAAAGAATTTTCCAATTTGTGACAATACAGTTTCATTTTTACTCACATTTAATCCAGAGGAGGCACATTCATGAGTAGCATTGACCACATTCAACGTTTTAGCTTTTGATCCTTCTCGATTTAAAGAAAATGTCCTTCGAGATTGCCATTTTTAAAACATTCACTTCTTGCAGTTCATGGGTGAGTCAGATTTTAATTGTTTTGCTTTTTTTACTTTTAGCCTGCCTCAAATAGGTCGGGAACAAAGAATTTACATTGTGAATAAAATATATTTTCTGACATTCCTAATAATTATCCTAAATTATGGCGGTGAATGTGTAGAACTTCACAAGAATACCTGTCTGATCATTGTTCATTCTTTTGATTGCTTCTACATACGCAGCATGAACAATGAATTTAATTTTCTAAATCGCATTTAATCTTGTGCATGTCTTAATTCTTTAACATACACCAAGATTAGACTTGTCCATTAACATCCAAAGGAATCTAACCGTTGTTTTCCAACCTGCCCATCATTGATATTTGCTTCAGATTGTTGGTGTTGAAGGTGTCAAAAGGCTTTTGTACGCTTATAATTCAGAATAGCTCTATTTATCACTGGTGTGGAGTGCTTAAGCCCCATATAGCAATACAGTGGAAGCAATGTCTTCCTTTTCTGCTTGGCCAATAGTGAAAGTGGGAAAGTAGAGCTTCACACAGTCTGACATGTACTTGGACCATTGCTCATTATTGTGACCCTACACCCCTTCCTGTATATTTTTGTAAAAGGTTGTCTGCTCAGCTATTTTCGATCGTCACAGTGTGAATGATTGCACAGTGCGCCACTGACTTGTTTTTCACTTTGGGCCATGTTCTTTGCCAGGGCACTCCTTTGCAGGCACTGCTCTGTTGTGGCTGGTCCTGACAGACAATGCGCTGAACCGTAATTTTATTCACTTTATGCAGCACTTCTGGTGTTACAGCCACGCCCTAGATGGCTCCTCACCATACCAAAATTATAATGCAAGTTCCACACTAGTAAAATGATGCAAAGATTGCTTGTAAGCAATCCAGGTTTATGTTGTTATTATGCTGCACAGTGATATGCAAATTCAGGCCCAAGGTGGTACATGCAGTCAAGAGCTTTTAGCCCTGCCTTTGATCATTTGTCTCTGATTTTTATAGGCCAGGGCACACCTCTGGCTGGTTACCAGTTCTGACAATGTAGATATCACAAATGCACTGGGAATCTATTCATGGTGGTATTCTTTGCATTGCAGCAGCTGAATGAACATGCTTACCCGGTGCTGTTCATTAGTAAGTCACTGTACAGGTTAAGCTATACTGATTGGAAGCAGTCCTCTCAGATGCTGTTAGATTTCCTTTGTTCTGCACCGTGGCCTGAACTGAAACGTCTATGTTCTGCCATTGAGCAGTAACCCAACATGATATATAACCTACTTAAATGGTGGATGGGGAGGCGATGACCTAGTGGTATGATCGATGGACTATTAATCCAGAAACTCAGCTAATGTTCTGGGGACCCGGGTTCGAATCCCGCCATGGCAGATGGTGGAGTTTGAATTCAATTTTTTAAAAATATGGAATTAAGAATCTACTGATCACCATGAAACCATTGTCCATTATTGGAAGAACACACCTGGTTCACTAATGTTCTTTAAGGAAGGAAATCTGCCGTCCTTATCTGGTCTGGCCTACATGTGACTCCAGAGCCACAGCAATGTGATTGACTCTCACGCTTCCCTCTGAACAAGGGCAACTAGGGATGGGCAATAAATGCTGGCCAGCCAGCAACGCCCATGTCCCATGAATGAGTAAAAAAAAGGGACTAAGCCTACAGCATGTGTAATTTATCAAAACAAAGTAATTTTTTTTTGAAAGGTCAGACTTTTTCTCAAATTAGGATGAATAGTGTTGATTTCTGCTGCTTCTGCTTTTAGAGAAGCTGGTGTTTTCTCTTGAAGCAGCATAAGAAAGCAATTAAACAAGATCTTTCAGGTGTAGCAGTGGCAGTTAATCTGCTATGGAACCAAAATTGCACAGGATGCAACACAGAGAATTGGAGAAAGCTAACAATTGAAGAAAAATTTCATGGGAAACCATACCTATCCTCGATTGTTAAACTTCTCGCAGCTGGCTGGTGAATGAGAAGACCAGAAGTCACTCCTTACACAGAGTAAATGTTTTTTTAATTAGTCACAAGTAGGCTTACATTAACACTGCAATGAAGTTACTGTGAAAATCCCCTAGTTGCCACACTCCAGTGCCTGTTCGGGTACACTGAGGGAGAATTTAGCTTGGCCAATGCACCTAGCTAGCAGTGCGAGGAAACCGGAGCACCCAGAGGAAACTCACGCAGACACGAGGAGAGCACGCAGAAGCCGCACAGACTGTGACCCAAGCCAGGAATCGAACTCGGTTTCCTGGCGCTGTGAGGCAGCAGTTCTAACCACTGTGCCATCGTGCCGCCCATAGTTTTAGATATATTCACAAAGTGGGACATTACAAATGCACAACTCTTAACTCTGCAACCCACCACCAGTGTCAATGCACAAGCCATTATCTAATGAATAAAAGCAAATTACTGCAGATGCTGGAATCTGAAACCAAAAGAGAAAACGCTGGAAAATCTCAGCAAGTCTGGCAACATCTGTAAGGAGAGAAAAGAGCTGACATTTCAAGTCCAGATGACCTTTTGTCAAAGCCTTGACAAAAGGTCATCTGGACTCGAAACATCAGTTCTTTTCTCTCCTTACAGATGCTGTCATGCCTGCTGAGATGTTTCAGCGTTTTCTCTTTTGGTTTCATTATCTAATGAACGTCCCTCATCTGAGACACTTGACCTTAATTTGACTGCCATTTGATGCAAAATACTTGAGAATTGGTATCAAAAGGAGCATCTCAAACAAATATTTTGAATTTTGCATAATACCGGAGAATCAGTTCGAAGTATGTATGAGATGAAAATATCTTTCAATGAAAATGTCTACAATGTGAAAAAGAATTTTTACAAGAATTTAAAGGTGCCAGCAGTAAAAGGCTACAAATGACTTTAGAATTTATTGGCTAGTGCAGGGGCCGAATCAGCTGGAGTTCCCTTACCTGATCACTATCCCATGACTATTGTGACACTTGTGTAATAGATGCCAAGCGAAAGATAGATTGGAGCTCAGCTATGGTAAATACAGTGTAGAATACAACGTTGAGACCTGCTATGTAGGCTGTTACACAACGAATAACCAAATGAGTGAGGTACCGGAAACTAGTTAGTATCCATGGCACCGTGTCCCAGCATGATCCTGTGTCTTTAGAAGAGATTGGAAAACGTGAAGTTAAATGTGCAAAAGATATCTGACTAACCCAAGCATCGGAGATTAATGAGCAAGTTGAGAATCTAAATGGGTTAAAATGGTTGGATAAGATTCTCAAGAATTATTCATTGCAATGAAAGCAGGAGTGCAAAACTTCTAATAGTTTGCAGTTCAATTTGGACTGTGCAGGTGGCTATATTCAGATAAGCCTATTTATTTTCCCATTCCAATAAATGAAGATAAAATAATAACTATCAGAAGTCATCTATTCCAGTGTTATTTTCTCTATGCCTAAGAATTAAGCAGACGGTTAATTTTGTTAATCTAATTTGTGCTGCGAATGGGTTGCAAACTCATCTCGGTTATGCTAGCTGCTGTTGTCAAACTTTAGGTGAGAAAGTAGGAAGACGTGACTATTAGGAAATTGAATGGAATTTCTGTTTGAAAGAGATTTTTTGGTTGATGTTGGTAAGTGATGGCTCCTTGTATTAGTCTTGACATAAGTTAGTGAAAACAAGTCTAACTTTTATTTTCCTCCCTGTCAACTAGCCCATTTTGGCTACCGCCTTCCTCTCCTTGTTCTGAAGACAATGCTTAATGTTGGGATGTGATTACACAAGTGCTGGTAGAACACTGCATCTTCACCCAAGTAGCCATTCTTCATGTGAGCCTGGACATTGAGGATGGGATTTTACGAGCCTCGCCCAAGGCCAACAGAGAATTCCATTCTGCGAGCCCCACCCGGGTGTGTCGGTAAAATTCCGGCCTGAGTTTTGGCAAGATATTCAATCATGTAGAGAACCAGAGCAAAGCCTTATCTTTGACCTAACATGCACATGTTTACAGTTGGTCACAGAAATCACTCAAGAGCAATTGTCTGTCAGCACCCTGACCGACTTGTATGTTTCTTCCTTATCCAGAGATTTTGAGGCCAAATTACAATTATCCCCTGACCCTTCTTTGGGCGAGATTAGCATCTCGAGCAAGAGGGGGGGGAACCATGCCATAGACCTGTTTAGACTTCAAATGTAGGGAAGCATGATTATTTATTGCAGGTAAACAATTATGCCCTCAAATGCAGACATGAGAAGTATTTCCATAGATCTTGGAGCAATATCACTTTGCAGTGCTGAGTCCTAAAGGACACAGCTGCTAGACTGACTGTTTGGCAAGTGGTGAGGGAATCAACAAAAGGGAAAACCTACTTGACCTCACCAATCTACCTGTCACAGATGCATCTGCCTGGGACAGCATTGATAGGACTGGTGATTGCACAGTCCTTGTGGAGATGAAGTCTTGTCTTCACCTTGAGGATGCTCTCCGTTATTGAGTGACACGGGGGTTGGTGCACCTATCCTGCCAGTGGATTTGCAGGATCTTGCAGAGACAGCAATGATGGTACTTCTCCAGGGTTTGAGGTACCTGCTGTACATAATCCATGCCTCTGAGTCATATAGGAGGGCAGGTATCACTACTGCTTTGTAGACTATGTGTCAGGTCTGAGGTTCTGGTCTTCAATCACATTCTTCCTCAGGCAGCTAAGGCTGCATTGGTACACTGAAGGCAGTTTTGGACCTTGTCATTGATGGAACGGGGGTGAGAGGAGGGAGTTGGTGGAACACCTTTTTCTTATGGCTGTTTATAATAAAGCCCATGCTCTCATGCATCTTGATGAAGGTGTTGATTGTAGCTTGGACTCAGTGTGTCCAGAGACACAAACATCGTCTGCATACTGTAGTTCAATGGCAGACGATAGGACGCCCTTGGATCTGGCCTGCAGGTAGCAGAGGTTGAGCAGATTACCATTTGTCCTGTAGTTTGGCTGCACTCCAGGCATACCTAAAAATGAGAGATGTCAGCTTGGTGAAGCTAGAACGTAGGATGACTTGCATGTCAAATCGAATGCAACATGCAATCGACAAAGCTAAGCGATTGTACAACCAATGAATGAGATCCAAATTCTGCAGCCCTGCCACATCCAGTCACGAATTGTGGTGGACAATTAAACAACTCTGGAGAAGGAGGCTCCACAGATATCCCCATCCTCAACGATGGAGGAGTCCAGCACATCAGTGCTAAAGATGAGACTGAAATATTTGTAGCGAACTTCAGCCTGGAGTGCTGAGTGGATAATCCATCCACCACATCCTGCCATCCCTAGCATCACAGATGCCAGTCCTCAGTCAATTCAGTTCACTCCACGTGATATCAAGAACGGCTGAAGGCACTGGATACTACATGGGCTATGTGGCCCTGACAACATTCTGGCATCAGAATTGAAGACTTGTGCTCCAGAACTAGCCGTGCCCCTGGCAATGTGAAATTGGTCTATCCTGTACACAAGAAACAAGACAAATCCAAGCTGGCCATTTAATGCACCATCCTGAAATATGTCGCTGTTCCTTCACTGTCGCTGGGTCAAAATCCTGGAACTCCCTCCCTAACAGCACTATCAGTGTTCCTACACCTCAAGAACATGCATCAGTTCAAGAAAGCAGCTTATCATCATCTTCTCATGATAATTTGGGATGGGCAGTAACTGCTGACCTGGCCAGTGACACCCACACCCCATGAATGAATAAAAAGAACATTTTGTTTCTTGTTATTGTTCCGGTAGATTTTTTTGGTAGAGAGGCAAGCAGGTAATGGGTTTGATCTGAACAACTAAATTTCTGCGCATCAATGGCCCAAACCTTATCCTGTCAGTTGTTTTCTATTGGTGCCTACTTGGGAAATGTTAAACTATCATCATTAGTGGAAATTATTCGTATTACCCCCACCCAGTTGTGATGCTTTAATGTTATGTGCATTTGTCCCATTTGATACCTTTTATAATTAAAATGTTTTTTTTTCCCACCATTGAAAATATTGATCAGAATTCAGGAAAATTGTTCAATGTCTTTATTGAGCCTGCATTATTTAGTTCTCTCCTAGTCAATAAGAAGCCATTAAGACTTTGAAGAGTGTTACTTTCTGCATTAATTTCATTTGGGTAATGTTTAATGTTGTCATCTTGTAATGATTTTTATAGCTTTGCTGTTAATTATAGATGACCAAGTGTTAGAAGATACAGTTCAATTTTGTTGTCAAGTGATTGTTAAAATCATGCATGGTGATATTTTCCTTTGGAGAATCTAATGTGTTTAGACTATACATTTTAAATGAGTTTACTATATTAAACCTTCCCACCAATGATAAGGATTTGTTCACGTTACATTTAATTACACAAGAGGGATTTATTTTTTGACATTCAGGATACAATGAGAAGGAAACGAAAGGCATTTAAAAATTGCAAGGGGAGCAAATCAGAGGGGGCATTAGTGAGGTATAGAAAGTGCAGGGTAGAGCTTAGGAAAGCAATTAGGAATGCAAAGAGGGGATATGAAAAAGCTCTGGCTGGTAAAAGTAGGCAAAATCCCAAGATATTCTGTAAGTATATCAAAGGGAACCAGGAAAAGAATAGGATCCATTAGGGATAAAGGGGGTAATCTGTGGGCGGAGCCAGAGGACATTGTAGAGTGTTGAATGAATACTTCACATTAGTTCTGCTCATTTCCCATTATGTATTGGGGAAGGCTGCACCTTGGCCAAAGTTTACAAGACATTTAAAAATCCATTTAAAATCTACAATATTTATTCAAAATTCTCTACCAATGATTATATATGTGTCTATGCAGACAATACCTTTGCATGATATATATATTTTAGGCACTTCGTGATTCTTTATGGTATATAGAAGGCACACTGTGATCCCAATCTAAAATAGTCTACCTTGTTTTAATAATCTTCAAAATCAACGGGTTTCTGTACCTCCTTCTACACCAGAGAACTACAGACCAGTGAGTCTCAAGTCAGTGGTGGGGAAACTATTGGAGAAACTTCTGAAGGAGACCATCTATCTCCACTTGGAGAAGCAAAGCTTGATCAGGATAGTCAGCATGGCTTCAACAGAGACAGATCATGCCCAACAAATTTGATTGAATTTTTTGAGGAGGTCTCCAGGTGTCTAGATGAGAGTGCAGTCGATGTAGTTTATATGGATTTCAGCAAAGCCTTTGACAAGGTCCCACATGGAAAACTTGTAAAGAAGGTAAATGCACATGGGATACAGGCTAATGTAATCAAAGGGATTCAAAATTGGCTCAGTTGTAGGAGACAGATGGTGATGACAGAAGGCTGCTTTGGTCACTGGAAGCCAGTGTCCAATGGCGTACCACAGGGATCTGTGTTGGGCCCCTATTCATCATTTATATAAATGACATAGATGACTATGTGGGGGGATAGGATTAGTAAATTTGCAGATGACACAAAGATTGGCCAGATAGTTAACAATGAGGTGGAGTGTCTTGGGCTGCAAGAAGATATAGATGGAATGGTCAAATGGGAAGATAAGTGACAGATGGAATTTAACCCTCAATAGTGAGAGGTGAAACAGTTTGGAAGGAGTAATTTGACAAGGGATTATTCAATGAATGATAGGATGCTAGGAAGTTCTGTGGAACAAAGGGACTTTGGCGCGTTTGTCCACAGATCTCTGAAGCTGGAAGGGCATGTTGGTACGGTGGTGAAAAAGGCATATGGAACAGTTGCCTTTATCAATTTAGGCATAGATTACATTAGCAGGGAAGTCAAGTTGGAGTTGTTTGGAACTTTGGTGAGGCCACAGCTAGAGTACTGTGTGCAGTTCTGGTCGCCACATTATAAGAACAAGAAGATTGCCCTGGAGGGGGTGCAGAGGAGATTCACAAGGATGCTGCCTGGGATGGAATATTTAAGTTATGAAGAGAGGTTGCGTAGGCTTGGGTTATTTTCGTTGGAGCAGAGAACGCTGGGAGGCGATTTGATCGAGGTGTGCAAGATTATGAGGGACACGGACAGAGTGGATAAGGAGCAGCTGTTCCCCTTAGTTGAAGGATCAGTCATGAGGGGACATAGGTTGCAGGTGAGAGGCAGGATGTTTAGGGGGGATGTGAGGAGGGTGGTGACGGTTTGGAATGTACTGCCTGGGAGGGTGGTAGAGCCGGGTTGCCTCATATCCTTTAAAAAGTACCTGAATGGGCACGGGCACAAAACATTCAGGGCTACGGGCCAAGCGCTGGCAGGTGGGATTAGGTAGGAGTTCAGGTTTTTTTTGGACCAATGAGTGGCACAGGCTTGGAGGGCCGAAGGGCCTGTTTCCTGTGCTGTACTGTTCTTTGTTCTTTAGGTGTTTCTAATCTGTCGGTATAGACTCAATGGGTCAAAGGGCCTCTTCTGCGCTGTATGATTCTATTATTCTATGATTCTATGACATGTAAAATGTTCTTCCCAATTCCGAGTCTCCCATTATGCTTTTTGACCATACCTACATGTAAGGTTGATTTAAATTGAAATGGTAATTCTAATTGGTGACATATTTTTTTTAAACTGTATATTTTTGCACAATAAAGCTTTCCTCCTTTTATAAGGGAATGTAGTGCCATTGTTGAATCTGTCTCCTACTCCACCATTTCTATTTCCTTTGCCACAAGTATCTATTGAGTGTTTACTGCATTAGCCAGTGAGTTGGAGGCAGGGCAGGACTCGCACATGATACATCTTACAACATGTCAAGTCTATTTGCTATCATATTCCAGGATATTATGGAGTTCCAGTTAATACTTGTTTCTAAAAACTGAAAAGCTCCAAACATTATCCACTCCAGGGACACCTGACTACTCTTCTGGATTGAAACCACTCCCTGTCTCAACGGAACAAAAGGAACTTTCCAGATTGATGTTGAATTAACGCCTTCTCCCTAAACTCATTCAAAAGGGGTATAATCATTTGTTTGCAGCAACAGAGAGGGAATTCCATCAAAAGCTACCAAATTAGCTGTAAACCATAAAGCAGCTAAGGTAATTAACCTTGAAAGTTGGAGACTCCAACAGAAGGAAAAGGACTCCCTCAACCTGTTCCATTTAAAGTTTACCTGAGAACTAGCCTCCTAAAAATTCAACTACAAGAGATCTCTCAGCCTGTGCTTTACAAGACCTTTTCGACTACCAAGAATCAGCTGCATCTAATAAACCCAGTAAGAAGTCTCACAACACCAGGTTAAAGTTCAACAGGTTTATTTGGTAGCAAAAGCCACTAGCTTCTTTTGCTACCAAATAAACCTTATTGGACTTTAACCTGGTGTTGTGAGACTTCTTACTGTGTTTACCCCAGTCCAACGCCGGCATCTCCACATCATGTCTAATAAACCCCACAGGCCTGTCATGAAAGAGACTCTGACAATTATGAACTGTGTATTAATTGTGTGTCAATTATAAACTGTAACAGTATATTATTACCTATAATCTGTATCTAATCTTTGTGGGTGTGAGTATGTGTGTCTGGAATGAGTGAGTGAAATGTTATCATTTTGGGGTAAGTGTATGATAAATAATCTTCTTTATTTTTAAACTCAAAAGCTTGCTGCTGATTTTTAAAATTGGGGGACGCTGGTAAGAAAACACACTCTGTTTGCATAC
Organism: Mustelus asterias; assembly: GCF_964213995.1. Classification (NCBI taxonomy): domain Eukaryota; kingdom Metazoa; phylum Chordata; class Chondrichthyes; order Carcharhiniformes; family Triakidae; genus Mustelus; species Mustelus asterias. The sequence goes on from NC_135812.1 coordinate 17,073,855, forward strand.
CAACTTACTGATAACGGGCAGTAAAAAGGAATGCACAAATCTTGTCTGTGACTTTGCTCATCAAAACAGCAAAACACAGAAAATGTCTCCAGATAAAAAGCAGGTTTATTTCTCCAGCAAAAATGTGTGTACACAATCCGTTTCAGTCACTTACGGCAATGCAGTCTCCAGGCATGATTGATGAGGGAATTACCCAATTATCTCTATTCTGGCCTGGAGTGATAGTGTCACTATACTTGTCCCACAAGTCCCATGAAACCAAATGCACAGCAAAGAGTTTTTGCATTCATAGAATCGCCACAGTACAGAAGGAGGCCATTCAGCCCATCAAGCCTGCACCACCAACAATCCCACCCTCAGGCTCTATCCCCGTAACCCCACGTATTTGCCTTGCTCGTCACCCTGACACTTTGGGCAATTTAGCATGGCCAATCAACCTAACCCGCACATCTTGCCTTGCCTGTATTTCAATGACATCTTTTGTGAAGTCCTGCGCTCCAGTTAATGTATTGTATTCACTGTTCACAGATAATCTGCTTGATGTTGGTTAGAACAAGCACAACTCCTTGCTAAACATTTCCACTCTAATTTGTGTGGACCTTGGCTAACTACTTAATGCTCTTCCCATTCCCCCTCTCAAGCTGTTCTATCTTTGGTTCGAGCTGTGTGCAGGAGGCCAATCTCAAAAGAAACTTCTAGAATAGCATCTCATCTTTTTCCTTGGCAATCCAAAATTCTTTCGTAAATTCAGATGCTTGTTGCATTCCCCTAATTACTTTTCAGCAGTGGTGCTGGAGTAGTTGGGAGGGTGGGGGGCTCTGTTGTCACCTGGGTCCTGAGGCGATTTGATGTGTTCCTTCAGAATGTAACTACAGGGCAGGTGTCGTTGGGCTGTGTTTTTCTCTCGTTTCTGGTTTCATGTATTTCCTGTGCTTTTTCGTTCTCTTAGCTGGTTGCTTATTCTTTGAGTTTGCCAAACTGAGGGTTTTTTTGTGCCATATAAAGGACATCTGCTCACTGAAGGAGTTTGAAGGTTCCACTCGTTTCCTCTTGGTTGTTACAATCTCTGTGGCTTTTGCTCAAATGCATTTTTCCCCTCTTTTCCTACACCCATCCAACCTGGTTCCCTTCCCCATTCTGTCATGTAGGTGCTTGCCTGTATTTTAAGTTTTCAGTTCTGTAGTGTTATGCCCTTGATACCTGTGTTATCGTTTTCAGATGCTGACGGATCTTCTGTACATTTCCTGCATTTGGTGTTTTCATTTGCAGTTTCTAAGTTTTTTTTTCATTGTTGCTGTACTAGCTCTCGCCCTGGTGTATTGCTAACCCAGTACTTGGTTTGTGAATGATTGCTGACATCCTCCATTTTGCTTTTCATCTTATCATAGAATCATAGAAATCATAGAAACCCTACAGTGCAGAAGGAGGCCATTCGGCCCATCGAGTCTGCACCGACCACTATCCCACCCAGGCCCTATCCCCACATATTTTACCTGCTAATCCCTCTAACCTACACATCCCAGGACTCTAAGGGGCAATTTTTTAACCTGGCCAATCAACCTAACCTGCACATCTTTGGACTGTGGGAGGAAACCGGAGCACCCGGAGGAAACCCACACAGACACGAGGAGAATGTGCAAACTCCACACAGACAGTGACCCGAGCCGGGAATTGAACCCAGGACCCTGGAGCTGTGAAGCAGCAGTGCTAACCACTGTGCTACCGTGCCGCCCTCATGTTTTACGGTTGATGGAAAAATGCATAATTTATTTTACATGCACATTAACCTGGTACATAATAGTGGCAACATCAAGTTATAGTATGATCGAGAATTTCTGTTAGCTGTGCTGTTTAATATTACATGAACTTGGTGGTACAATTAACACTTATTCCTCAACCAATGATTTGTAAGTTTGCACAATCTGTATGTGGGCTTAAGAAAGAAACTTTTAGGCAAAATTGTTCCCAATTTAGAAAGTATTCCAATCCACTTAGAAGCATTGAATTTTAAAGAAAGATTATAGTTGTACCCTGTAACTATTCTGGAAATGAGGCTTGTACGTTTCAGAGTTGGAGCACCATTTTTAACTTACTTGGGGAAAAGGAGAGATGCATTTGGCTGGATTAGTAAAAAATAGACTGTTGCCCAGTGAGAGTGTTGAATAAGAGTTGTGAGCAAGTGCTGTTGCTCTGGAGATACTTTGGTCACCTTCAGCAAAGCAGCTCGACCTAATAGGTATGCAAAAATAGTCTGGAGTGTTTCAGTGCAATTAATTTCTTGTCACACTCTCTTCTGCATTCTGCTGGAGTGAAGCCGAAACTGTGAACTATTTATGCCGGCAATGCCATGGGTGAACCTATTTCTCTTCAGTTTAACGTGCAATTCTTGGTATTGGAGATTGAAAAACTAATGGAGATGTATAACTTTATCTAACAGACTATTTTCTCATTGTACTGATTTTTCTCCCTTTCTTTTGCAGCTCAGATCGGCTGATAGAAGATACAATCAGGTAATGTCACATGAGCAAATGTCTTATTCCTATTTCTAAGCAAGTGCAAGGTTTCCGTTAAGTGTAAGCTTGCAATTTGTTTCAAGTTCGTCCCTGGAATAAAGTTTGTAGAGTGGTTTCTATGATTTTTGTTTTATTTTATGATTTGCTTTATCCTATTTTCTTTGCTGCTTCATGCTTTTACAAATGTTCCATGAAGCTAATATGATTAATTATAATTCATTGCATTATTCTGAACAAATTGGAGTTAACTTCAGCTCATTAAAAAATATGTTTTAATAAAGATCTCTAAACTACATTATCCAATTCAAAAATTGTGAAACTATCCGTTTCCACATGTCAATTAAAAAAAATATGATTCCAAGATCATTTGGTAAGCACTCGGTTTTAGCTACATTAGTCCTTTATGTGAAACAAAAACAGAAAATGCTGGAAAATCTGAGCAGGTCTGACAGCATCTGTGGAGAGAGAATAGAGCTAACATTTCGAGTCGGTCATCCAGCATCTGCAGTAATTTATTTTTGCCCTTTATGTGAAATATGTATTAACACCCTGATTTCAGTTCCTATTGGGCATGAGCCAATGGCTTTCACTAAAAACTTTCACTAAATTGGCTGCAGGACAGCATGGTGGCACAGTGCTTAGCACTGCAGCCTCACAGTGCCAGGGGCCCGGGTTCGATTCCCACCTCGGGTCACTGGTTGAGTGGAGTCTGCACGTTCTCCTCGTGTCTCGCGGGTTTCCTCTGGGTGCTCCAGTTTCCTCCCACAGTCCGAAAGATGTGCTGATTAGGTGCATTGGCCATGCTAAATTGTCCCTCAGTGTACCCGAACAGGCACCAGAGTGCAGTGACTAGGGGGTTTTCACAGTAACTTCATGTAAGCCTACTTGTGACACTAATAAATAAACTTTAAACTCATCTCATTAAAAGAGACTAAGAAATAGTTGGAAAAGGAGAGACAATGTTATGCTGGTGAAATGCAGTATTCTTCTAAGGTTGATACAATCAGAGTGAGTTGTGTGGGTGCCAATATTGCTGGATATTTTAAAGTGAAAAGTCCTGTTAACCATCAGTAATATCCCTCACCTCAGTGAGCACAAGTTAGTTACATTTTTATATAAAAACTCTGACAAAGGGTCATCCAGACGCGAAACATTGGCTCTATTCTTTCTCCACGGATGCTGTCAGATCTGCTGAGATTTTCCAGCATTTTCTGTTTTTGTGTTAGTTATATTTTCATTTGTTTAGGTAACAGCTTTGTTGCAAGACAAAATTCTTGCTGTTAATGTGATATTCTGATCATTCTACTTCACGTGCTTTGAAAGGATAGTTTTTTTTTCAAAGATAATGCAATGTTGCAAATAAGTTTACATCTGTGGCCTCAAGTTTGAATTATTTAAACCTATGTAAGTGCAAAAGGCTTTAATCCTCCCAATGTGCAGTTATCAGCACCAAGTTGCTGATCTTAATAGTATCAGAAAGAGGCCCTTGGCTGGAATTTTAAATACTTTCATACTTCCAGTAATTTTGGGCAGTGTACTTTCAAAAAGATAATTCTTACATTTTCAGCTCATCCTGAACATTGGGATGAAGAATGAGAGACACAAGCTCTTGTTCCCACTCCTTTAATTAGGTTTAGCATCAAAACCCTAATTTGTTCCATTGAAAGTGAGAAAAACACTGCAACTTAAAAATCAACACTCAAATGGGGTGCAACTGACCATTTGTAAATAAGAGTGTAAATACAGATTCTTTTTTTAAAAAGTACTTTGTATAATTTGAATATGTAAATGTGTCTGACCAAGAAGTAGATTAGTTACAGATGCAAATTTATTCAGTGAATTGAAATAATCTATACATCAATTTTAATAGTTTTAACACACTGCCATTGTGTAAAATGAAAAGCTCTTCCCCCATGCAGCATTTGGGTGTTCCAACAGCTTTGTTAAATGTTGTGAGTATGGTTGATCTGCACCTTTGTCTTGTTTGGAAAATATTAAGCACATTTATGTATGATTTTGGCAGTGTGTGATCTTACATTGTCGGTTGTGTTTAGAAGTGTTTTCCTTCGGTTAGAGACAGACAAAATGTAGCTGAGCAAAACACCTCGGTTGGTTTCTAGAGCCTTGGAATACACCTAGTTATTCGAGTACTGTTAGTCATTGGTCACTGTCTGTGTGGAGTTTGCACATTCTCCCCGTTTCTGCGTGGGCTTCCTCCGGGTGCTCCGGCTTCCTCCCACAGTCTGAAAGACGTGCTGGTTAGGTGCATTGACCCGTGTGGCGATTAGGGGAATTTCACAGAAACTTCATTGCAGTGTTAATGTAAGCCTTGTGACTAATAAATAAACTTTTAACTTTTTCTGTCATGTTATAATTCAAAACCTAGAAGTGCTTCAGGTTTTGGGTCACATAATGCATTAAAATATATATCTGCAGATTGGCATGAAGTACAACTATAAATTGACCCAAGTAAAATGCAAATATTTTACAATTGTCAACAGATGTAACTGGATTATCTGTTAAATCTATTCCTATTTAGTTTGCAATCCATATCTGGTTTCATACGCCTTGTGAATTGTCTACAATAATGAATAGCATCTGAATTTTTAAAGTCAGAATTATTTTGCCTCAAAAACCACTGAAATAAGCTGCTGCGTTCTTTCACATTAGGAATATTTATTTGCTGCAGTTCATAAAAATGCACATATGTTTTTATATGAATTTCTTGACCCGAGAAAATTGTGCTCAAATTGCCTTGTAGCCTCTGCTGTAACCATATGTTGATGTTGTTTCCTAAGGAAATGATCATTACATATACTTGGGGGGGGGGGGGGGGGGTGAGTTTAGACCATAAAGATACCATCTGTCTTTAAACAATTCTTTTTAAACAATTTTTCTAAATTTTGTTTACAGCAACTCTGACATTATCTCACATCTCTCAGTACATCAGGAAAAGTCTGCTGTAAACCTATTTGAAAATCTATTTTGTTCTCAAATTGCTCAAGTCTCTTCACAGTGGCAAAGGCAGTAATTTTAATTTACAGTGCATTTTGTCTGCGGAGCCTCTTGGCTATCTCACTGAAAGCCAAATATAGTAGGCGTTCAGAAAGGACACTTTCATATGCAGCCGCCTTTTATGCATTCATTCCTATTAAGTAAATGCAGTTAGAAACAGAGTCAACCTTTGTTGTAATGAAATGTTCAATAACACAATTTTTCTATCTGAAGAGGGCTTGCGAGGACCTCCTCCAGGGCATTCTGCCAGTACTGCTATGTAACTAAATTAGGCATGCAAGCTGACTTATTCACCCGCTGATTTGAATTCTCTTCACTGTTCTATTGAAGAACCATTCCTCATCTACTTAAATTTGAGAACAGGTACCCATGCCCTGTGATAACATATTGCAGCATATATTACACCAGTGGGTACTGTGGCTGGGAGGAAACATTTTGGTGTGATAAGCCTTCCTTGATCTAGTGGTACTGAAACTGATTTGGAGTCTTATTCTCAGGCAGACATTTCTGGGCTATTCGTCACTGTTCTCCCTTCACTGAGTTTATAGTGGTTCTTTTCTGCATCCAATCAATACGATAGCTTTTCTTCTTCACTACAGTTTGACTGAGACCTCCCCGTTGGCTCACAGCTCTTTTCATATTTAGGTTAGGTGATGTAAGATGGGAAGAGCCTAAACACCAGAATAGACTAATTGGGCTGGATGGCCTTTTTTCTGCTATGTAAATACTGAAATTATTCTTTATGATCTCCCTGCTGTCTCTCCCTACTCACAGATTAAACCCTCTTTGTTCTCTCCTTCCTTCCAGCCACGTACAGCTGAATAGTATCACAATTTGTCTGATCAATTATACTGTGGTAATTGCTCAGACTGCAAACAAGCCTTCCGTGGCTTGTGAAAGAGCTTTGCTCCCTGCGTATCAAGGCAAAACAGTGCACAATAGGAAATGTATTGGAACATTTGCAATTCAGGAAAATTACCTCATTTAAACTATCAGGTTCTTTTCATCTAATTCCAGGTATCTGCATCACAAATTTTAAGAGAATGATTGGTAGTAAACTATTAGCAAATTGCTACTGATCTAATAGCATTGTAAACTGGGGGAGTGAGAGTGTAGTTATTAATCACGATGGGCATGATGTTGCCAAAAATGAGAAGTCTGTTAACCCACCTTTGACAATGCTGTATTATATTACAGCTCTGTTGCCATTGACTGTCCACAGCTATTAACCAAAGGATTAGGGCCGCCTTTTGGGGAACACTTACGGAAAGCTTTCCGTAAATAAACCTTATAACCCTAAACGGAAGAAGTTGTCATCTAACTAATCTGGAAACTGGGCCCATTATTATGAATTTGTGAAATGTATTGAACTTGAATTCAAACATTAGGACTTGTACTGCACCGGTGGCACCTTCCACATTTCATGAGAGAGACTTGGCCATCTGTACTGCTTAAACTCTTGTCATGGGTTTTATATCTGATGATTAATAAGTTTATATCATCTCCTTTGGAATGTTTTATATTCTTGTTAAGTGTCTTGCTTTGAAAATGGCAATCTGGGTGCTGGTGGTTTAGCTAGAATCGGATTTGATTGTCTTCCCGTGTACTCGATGTGCCGTGATTAGATCCCATTCCAAAACCTTTTCAAAATCAATTAGAGTTTAATTTATAATAAATCATTGTTGTTCCAAATCATGTAGCTTCTGACAGGTAGCATGAACATTACCATGCAAGCAGGGGAAGAAAGGGGGATTTCATGACATTTTAGCAAAGACTAGGAGCATGACACTGGTTAGCACTGCTGCCTCGCAGCACCAGGGACCTGGGTTCAATTCCCGGCTTGGGTCAGTGTCTGTGCGGAATCTGCATGTTCTGCATGGGATTCCTCCGGGAGCTCCGGTTTCCTCCCACGGGTCAAAAGACGTGCTGGTTAGGTGTGTTGGCCATGCTAAATTCTCCCTCGGTGTACCCGAACAGGTGCCGGAGTGTGGCGGTTTTCACAGTAACTTCATTGTAGTGTTAATGTAAGCCTACCCTTGTGACACTAATAAATAAACTAAAATTTAAAGAATTTGTAGTTATTTATGTCTTATGTAACACCCATGTCCCGGTATCTTACCTCGAAGCAAAAATTGATGAACAAGATAACATTGAACAATCACCACAGAGCAATAATCACAATTTTGCCGAGGTCGGGATGACCTTATTTTTGACCAGATTATAGATTGTCTGGATAAAGATGTCTCCGTTAACTCCAAGACACTATAAGAATGCATTCCTCCATTATGTTGTAGACTTGCTAAAGGAAAAAGTTAGCTTACATGCCCGTCTTAAAATTGATAATCCTGCAAGACAACCCAAACCTGCACTCTTTGTATTTTTTTCTGCAGGGTGAATTTAAGTAAAGTTAAAGTAAAGTTTATTTATTAGTGCCACAAGTAGGCTTACATTCACACTGTAATGAAGTTACTGTCAAAATCCCCTAATCGCCACACTCCGGCACCTGTTCGGGTACACTGAGGGAGAATTTAGCATGGCCAATGCATCTAAACTGCACATCTTTGGACTGTGGGAGGAAACTGGAGCATCCGGAGGAAACCCACGCAGACACGGGGAGAATGTGCAAACTCCACACAGACAGTTGACCGGGAATTGAACCTGGGTCCCTGGCGTTGAGGAGCAGTGCTAACCACTGTGCCACCGTGCTGTGTATTTAAATGAGTCGATTTAGGAAAGTCACAGGAATGCCAAAGAATCAAATGTGCCCTAGCGTAGAACATCCTTGCACAAAAATGGTGTTGTGTAAATGCCAATTGTTCATATTGCAATGCTCCATTGGACTTGTCACTGTTTATCAAAGAATATATGAACAAGTTATCCACGAGCTGCATCAATCCCTGTAGTATTGAATCCATTTAGAAACATCTTAATTAACTTTTTTTTTAACAAAATCACCAGTTGCTTAATGTCGTAAAACTGAAATGTTGTCCAGTTCAATAATTAGGTATTTTCAACATTGGCTGACAAACATGCCTGATCTTTCAAATGCTAACTGCACACTCAGCTATTCTTGTTAATCACAATATCCCCAACATAAAAAAAATTGCATTTCAACAAATGTTTCTGTTGTAGAGCTTTAGTTCTGACAGCTCTGAATTACGTCCTGTAAGTTCCATGCCAAAAAGTGACATTTTTTCAATTGAGAATGTTGCTTTGAAGTGATTATTAATGGTAGAGACAAGGCAGCAGTGAAGTAGGCAGTGAAATCTGATTTAGCTCCTATATCAAAAGTTTCTAACACACCTCTAAGTCCATTTGGTTCAGTCGCTGGCAAATGACCTCTGAGACAGGAGATTGTAGGTTAAAGCATGCTTCAGAATTTGAGTACACAATTTAGGCCGAAACTTTAATGCAGTTCTGGGTGAGGTGCACCTTTGGACGTGCGGTTTTTAAAATGAGCTGTTAAGCTGAGTCTTTGTCTACCTGTTGTATTAAAACGATTCTGTAATTTGAGCTTCCATTCATAAATTCAGAATATCACCTTGTCTTTTCTCTTTAGCCTTCATCCTTGAGTCTCTGACCCTGCCAACTGCTGACCCATCTCCAACCACTCTCTCCTTTTCAAAGTCTTTGAATGCCCTATTGTCTTCCAAATTTGTGGTCATCTTTCCTGCAACAGTTTCTTTTGTTGCATTGCGCTATGTAAACACTTGAGCACAGACATTGCTTTCACAGTAATTGTTTATAACAAACCGATTCTGAAGGGTGTTGGCAGGGTGGACACAGAGAGGCTGTTTGCCCTGGCTAGGGAATCTAGTAAGAAGTTTAACAACACCAGGTTAAAGTCCAACAGGTTTATTTGGTAGCAAAAGCCACACAAGCTTTCGAGGCTCTGAGCCCCTTCTTCAGGTGAGTGGGAATTCTGTTCACAAACAGAACTTATAAGACACAGACTCAATTTACATGAATAATGGTTGGAATGCGAATACTTACAACTAATCCAGTCTTTAAGAAACAAAACAATGGGAGTGGAGAGAGCATCAAGACAGGCTAAAAAGATGTGTATTGTCTCCAGACAAGACAGCCAGTGAAACTCTGCAGGTCCACGCAACTGTGGGAGTTACAAATAGTGTGACATAAATTCTGATTCTAGGATCGCATGATAAAGACTCAGGAGGAAAAAAGCAGAAATATTTATGTGAAATAGTGTGACATAAACCCAATATCCCGGTTGAGGCCGTCCTTGTGTGTGCGGAACCTGGCTATCAGTTTCTGCTCCGCGACTCTGCGCTGTCGTGTGTCGCGAAGGCCGCCTTGGAGAACGCTTACCCGAATATCAGAGGCCGAATGCCCGTGACCGCTGAAGTGCTCCCCAACAGGAAGAGAACAGTCTTGCCTGGTGATTGTCGAGCGGTGTTCATTCATCCGTTGTCGCAGCGTCTGCGGATGAATGAACACCGCTCGACAATCACCAGGCAAGACTGTTCTCTTCCTGTTGGGGAGCACTTCAGCGGTCACGGGCATTCGGCCTCTGATATTCGGGTAAGCGTTCTCCAAGGCGGCCTTCGCGACACACGACAGCGCAGAGTCGCGGAGCAGAAACTGATAGCCAGGTTCCGCACACACAAGGACGGCCTCAACCGGGATATTGGGTTTATGTCACACTATTTCACATAAATATTTCTGCTTTTTTTTTCCTCCTGAGTCTTTATCATGCGATCCTAGAATCAGAATTTATGTCACACTATTTGTAACTCCCACAGTTGCGTGGACCTGCAGAGTTTCACTGGCTGTCTTGTCTGGAGACAATACACATCTTTTTAGCCTGTCTTGATGCTCTCTCCACTCCCATTGTTTTGTTTCTTAAAGACTGGATTAGTTGTAAGTATTCGCATTCCAACCATTATTCATGTAAATTGAGTCTGTGTCTTATAAGTTCTGTTTGTGAACAGAATTCCCACTCACCTGAAGAAGGGGCTCAGAGCCTCGAAAGCTTGTGTGGCTTTTGCTACCAAATAAACCTGTTGGACTTTAACCTGGTGTTGTTAAACTTCTTACTGTGTTTACCCCAGTCCAACGCCGGCATCTCCACATAGGGAATCTAGAACATGGGCAAATCTCAAGATAATGATCCAGCATTTAGAAATGAAAAGAAATTTCTTCAGTCAGAGAACTGTGAAGCCTTGGAACCCTCAACCCCAGAGGGTTGTGGATGCTCCATCGTTGAATATATTTGAGACTGAGATGCACAGACTTTTGGCCTCTGAATCAAAGGATGCAGGGGGTGGGCGGGAAAAGTGGAATTGAGGCAGATGATCAAGCATAATCATATTGTGTGGCGAAGAAGGCTCAATGAACCATATGGTCTACTCCTGCTGTTATTTCTTATATAACAGCTGTGAAGGCTTACAGAGGTAAAGATTTATGAAATTAGTTCCAGGGATGACTGACTAGAATTACAAGGAGAAATTGGAGAAGCTGGAGTCATTCTTATTAGGAAAGAGTAACTTAGAAGGAGATTGGACAGAAGTGGTCAAAATCATGAGGTGTCCAGACAAAGTAGATTGAATTAGTAGTTGGCAGAAGGGTTGAAAACCAGAGGACACCGATGTAAAGTGGTTGACAAAAGTACTAATAACAACATAAAGAAATACCCTTAACAAGTGGTTAGGACCTGGAACGCACTGATTAAGAGGGTGGTGGAGGCACATTTAATCATGGCTTTCAAAAAGGAAATTGATAAGCACGTGAAGAGAGAGGATTTTCTGGGCTGCAGCAAAAAAGGTCGGAAGTGGATCCAGCTGAAGTGTTCTTACAGAGAGCTGCACAGCCTCGATGGGCCGAATGGCCTTGTTCTATACAGTAACCTGTTTATGATTCTATGTAAGCATAAGTAGTTTTCCTTCACTGCGTTTGCACATTTTCAAGCAAATAGATTGATCCAAATTTTGCAGCTAGAGCATTGAATTCCAATGAGCAGACCATGATCATTTTTGAGTTTGAATGTCAACGATCAACTTAGCAGACTTTTCGTTTGGATGTCATCCTTTGAGTAGTTTTCTCTTGATAAGGGTTGAATATCAGACAGATGCTCTTGACAGCTGCTCTTGGCAGTCAAGATTTTGCTTTGATGCTGATAGGTAAGGTGGCATTGGATGACCGACTGCAACTGAAGTGACTGATTCTGAATGAATCTGTATGTATAAATTGAGGAATATACACTGTCAGGTCTATGCAATATCATTGCGAGCTAAGGAATGAATGGCGTCAGGGAATCTTTGAACAAGATTCAAAACTGTTAGGTGGCCATTTGTCAACCCTCCAATAATTGCTTGCTTTGTGACTGGATGATGTATTGCTCAACACAATGTGTTCTTAGTTTTAAAACATGGACATAAATCATTTTAAAAATCTTATTTTAAAAGGTAGTCAATAATTTGAAACACGCATTTAGCGTGCTGAACCAGGGGGAAAATGCACAATTCATCTTGCCAACCATCACTTTCCCCTTCAGCCTTTCTCTTTAACCTTCATTCTTAACCCTTTGACTGTGCAAACTTTTGACCTATCTTCTGAGAATTGCCTTCCAAATCTATGCCCATCTATTCCTGCACATCCAATTTTTATTTTGCATTACTACATAGATTCTGTTGCACAGAAATGTTTAAAGTTTATTTATTAGTGTCACAAGTAGGCTTACATTAACACTGCAATGAAGTTAGTGAAAATCCCCTAGTCACCCCAATCGGGTGCCTGTTCGGGTACACTGAGGGAGAATTTAGCATGGCCAATGCACCTAACCAGCACCTCTTTCGGACGTGTGGAAGGAAACCAGAGCACCCAGAGGAAACCCAAACAGACACAGGGAGAACATGCAGACTCCGCAGAGACAGTGACCCAAGCCCGGGAATCGAACCCTGGCTCTGTGAGGCAGCAGTTCTAACCACCGTGCCGCCCAATGATGGGCTACTCAGCTGAACTGGTCTGTGGCTGTGTTTGGACTCCACACCACCTCTCACTCTGACTAACTCTCCCTACCCTGCAAGATTTTGTTTCCTTTCTTCAGAAACTGCTCCACGGTGTGCATAGGCAGTCTCCAAAGCGCCAGCATACTGAAGCAGAACTTCATAACTATTTGTTAAAGTGCGATGTGCTGTCCGTCCGAGATTCTTAGCAGCAAATATGGGGAGGAATTCTGAAAATTACTTCCCATTTAAGCTCATTGGGTTGTTTTCAATACAGTAATGACTGTGGGTGGAGTTGTATTTTATGATTAACTTGATAACCTGACACTTCATTTGTATAAGGAAGCCCAGGAGAGGGGGCAGCTTGCAAGCACTTGGGAAAACTATGGGGGGAGTTCTTGGCACCATTTATAGCATAAAGCATTTGGAAAGGAAGCAATACAGACAGAGTGAGTAACCTTAAAAGACAGTAGTTGGTTAAGGAGCCTGGATATAGTTAAAATTTAACTGGAGGAATAATAGAGGGCATTAATGTTTCATTTCACATCGTTGTAGAATGTTTCTAAGAAAATTGCATTTTTAAGTTCAGAATTTTATGGACAAATAGTACTCTCTGAATTTAAAGTTAACAAAAAGAAGCCCATGTTTTGGATTTGATTTATTATTGTCGCATGTATTGGGATACAGTATAAAGTATTGTTTCTTGCCCGCTGTACAGGCAAAGCATACCATTCATAGAGAAGGAAAGGAGAGAGTGGAGAATGTAGTGTTGCAGTCATAGCTAGGGTGTAGGGAAGGATCAACTTAATGCAAGGTAGGTCCATTCGAAAGTCTGATGGCAGCGGGGAAGAAGCTGTTCTTGAGTCAGTTGGTACCTCAGACCTCAGACTTTTTGGTGTTCCTGGAGTGCTTACGATGAATTAGTTATTTCAAGAAGATGGATTTTATTCTTGAATAAGCTTTATTGTGGCACAGACAGCATCACACAAGTAGTGGGAAAGTTTAAGTGCATATGGACATTCACAGTTAATTACCAAAGTCGTAGACATTCAAAATCAATATTATTTTTATTGTTTCCTTTTCTAAATTCAAATGGATTTGGTCTACTAAAGATTAACTAAAATCAGCAGCAGATATTCCCATTTGAGATTGTCACTTGAAACAGTTGATTGTTTCCTGAAATATTATAAAAACGGGCTAATGGACAGATAGATGCAAATTGTTTCCAATAGCTGAGGGGCCAAGAAGGAGGGGGGCATAAGTATAAAATTAAATGGAAGGGGGTTAGAATAAGGCTATGAGGCTGTAGATTCACTTTGTGCTTAGTGATTATGATGCAATTCAAGATTAGATTAGCTCGGTAAATGAAGAAATTGAAGGCAAATGGAAACTAGATGGTTAAATATCAGAGGATCAGAGGGCGGCACGGTAGCACAATGGGTAGCAGTGCTGCTTCACAGGTCCAGGGACCTGGGTTCGATTCCCGGCTTGGGTCACTGTCTGTGCAGAGCCTGCACATTCTCCTCGTGTCTGCGTGGGTTTCCTCCGGGTGCTCCGGTTTCCTCCCACAGCCCAAAGATGTGTGGGTTAGGTTGATTGGCCATGCTAAAATTGCCCTTTGTGTCCTGGGATGCGTAGGTTAGAGGGATTAGTGGGTAAAATATGTAGGGATATGGGGGTAGGGTCTAGGTGGGATTCTGTTCGGTGCAGACTCGATTGGCCGAATGGCCTCTTTCTGTACTGTAGGGTTTCTAAGATTCTAAGAAATATGATTCTAACTATTTACTCGTGTGGAAGGTAAGTGCTAATAAGGACTGATTACAGGTTGGCACTGTTGCCTCTCAACGCCAGGTTCGATGACTGGCTTGGGTCACTGTCTGTGCCGAGTCTGCATGTTCTCCCCGAGTCTGCATGGGTTTCCTCTGAGTGCTTCGGTTTCCTCCCACAGTCTGAAAGACGAGCTGGTTAGGTGTATTGGCCGTGCTAAATTCTCCCTCAGTGTACCCGAACAGGCACTGGAGTGTGGCGACTAGGGGAATTTCACAGTAACTGTGAAATGGCCAATGCACCTATTTATAAATAAAAATCATCAGTGTGTAGTATGTGCACCGTATCACTATGAAACATAATTGTTGGGGGACAATTTCATGACCCTTGCACTTAAAGCAGAATATCAGTTTTTGACAAGATGTTTTATTGCTGTTTTGCAGTGTAAGAAATCAGGCAGCAGCATTGTGTGCTTGGGTAATAAATGATTTATGAAATTAGTACAAAGTGCTCTTTGTGCTTTTATTTTTATTAAAGTAGCAAATTGTATAAATTGTTAAAAAATGAACAGTTAATAGAGAATCCTGAGAGAGGAAGACCCACCATCCATGCAATAGTGATAAGCAGACAGACTCTACTGAGGCATCTAATATGCAGCTGGATAATCAGCCATCAGGAACATCTGTGCCTTGTCCTTACTCTGCCTATGTCAGTGCAGAAAAGGCTCTTCAGCTTATCCAGTCTGCTTCAACAATAACCACCGCTAAAGTCACACAAGAGAGGAAGAGAATGCCTGATCTCTGTTTGGTATCCGTGCACAATGAGATGACTAACAGTGGTAACTTCATGGGAGCAGAAAGCAGAGCCGACAAAAACCTGTCCGCTGCCACCCTTTAAAGTTTGAAGATTTAATTTTAAATCCTCATAACGTGGGAACAACAGTAGATAATTTAGCCCCTTAGACCTTTTCTGCTGTTCATTCAGAAAAGGGGAAGTTTAGCGGGCAGGGGAGCTTAATTTTACGTGAGGCCAAAAATCAGTTTCTCGGTGGTGCGATGAACTTTAGGGATTAAGCTCTCAGATCTTAAAGACAAGTTAAAAGTAGTTCGAGCTTCCCAACGAACCATGTCAGAAGTCCTTTTGCATGATTTGCACGTCATGCCTAGTCATTAAAAGACCACCTTGCCAGAATTAAGTTTCCCCCTCCAAATTAAGTTCCCCGCCAGCAGAAAATGAGAATGTTCACACTTCTGACTGTATATAATTGGCGTGTACCTGGCGAGCTTCACTGCTTCCCGGACTTTGAAGTGAGTAGACACTGCTTTGGCCTTTTTGGATTGCAGGGCCAGTTCACCACCCACCGAGTGCCGCTGAGGAACGGTACAATGCCACACATGCCTCCACAAGGTCCACAATTGAGCAGACAATAGGCCTCCCAAAGATGAGGTTCAGATGTTTGGTTACTCCATAGAGTGCGTTCCAAATCATCATTGTTGTACCCTGCACAAACTCAACACTACAAAGAGGGATGTCTGTCTTGGCTGAGGGTGACATAGAGAATTGAAATGTCTCCTCCGAAGATGAGGATGGTGAACAGGTTGGGGCTGGCCAGGGCAAGGATGTCACAGAGCCACATGCAGAAGCCATTGCAAGGGTACAAAGTCCGTGTGCATGGCTGCTTGGAAGCAATATCAAATCTTGACTGCATCCCTGCCTAGTTATGTCACCCTTACACCTGCTCCCAATATAGAGGCAAACCTGGTGGAGAGCTCTTTCCAAGGAAACAAATATATGGGTCCACAGGGAGGAGCAGCATGAGAACACAATTTGTCTCCTCGAGATCATCCTTCCATGCAGATTTATCAGGGAAGATCATGTTCCTGCTGCCCAGCTGTCACTCACCCTTTGTAAACTCATATCTCTTGACATTTTCATCATGCTGCGTAGTTTTGAGGTTACTTTCGAGTCTACTTGGAGTGCCTCACCTGCACGATGGGTTGCTGAGTAGCAACCACTCCGACCCTCCTTTCACAGAGTCTCCTACAAGTCTCAGTCCAATGGCCTTAGCATTAGTGCGAGGCTATGATACATCATTCTGGACATCGCGGCCAAGGTAAATATCTTTCCTATCTCACCTCGTGGGCTAAAACCTCGGTCCTTCTACGAATTTCAGTGAACTTTTGTTGCAAACCCTTTATGCGATGTCTATTACAACCCTCAATACGGAGCTGAACAAGCCAAACTAATCTCCACGTGAAGGTCTGACAAAGGCTTCAGTCAACTACATGTACATCTCTTTAATCTTGCACTCAATCCCTTTTGTAGTTGAGGTTGAGTTGCTCATTGCCTCCTTGTTAGCAGCCTTCACTTGTATGTTAGCTCAAATTGACAACAAGGAAGGCCATAAACGACTGGACGTGCTCACCATGGCTTTCTCCAGACATGTAGGGAAGCCTCTGGTTTTCTACTATTAATAAGAAGTGTAGAGTTTCATAGTTTCGACCCAGAAACTGCATTGACAGTGTCCCTTGCCACTCGCGCAGCATATTTAACTGCCCTGGAGTACTAACATCCACATCTCACAACCAGGGCAACAATGGCAGGAGATACAGTGACCTCGCTGAACACCTTTTCAGATCTCCGAACATGGTGAGCTGCAAGTATTGGATTGCATGATGCATGCCCAGGCCGCACACTCGCAAACGATGGCCAGTGCTTAAACATTGCAATGTGGGTTATTTTGTAATCATTATGTTGATAATGTGAGAGAAGTAAAGCAATAGAAGTTCATTACCAGAAACTGGGGACCCAAATTCCACACTCTCTGCCCAAGACCATTGAAGCAACTACCAGCAAGATGGAATCCATGATGCTTCTAAACTACGACTCCACTTTCTCAGAAAACTAAGGAAATTTGGTATGTCAGCCACGACTCTCAGCAACTTTTACAGATGCACCATAGGAAACATTCTTTCTGGTTGTATCACAGCTTGGTATGGCTCCTGCTCTGCCCAAGACCGTAAGAAACTATAAAGGGTCGTGAATGAAGCCCAGTCCATCAGGCAAACCAGCCTTCCATCCATTGACACTGTCTAAGCTTCCCACTGTCTCAGAAAAGCAGCCGGCATATTTAAGGACCCCACGCACCCCGGCCAATCTCTCTTCCACCTTCTTCAGATACAAAGGTCTGAGGTCATGTACCAACCGACTCAAGAACAGCTTCTTTCCTGCTGCCATCAGACTTTTGAATGGACGTGCCTTGCACTAAGTTGATCTTTCTCTACACCCTAGCCATGACTGTAACACTGCATTCTGCACTCTCTCCTTTCCTTCTCTATGAATGGTATGCTTTGTCTGTATAGCGCACAAGAAACAATACTTTTCACTGTATGCTAATACATGTGACAATAATAAACCAAATCAAAATTGCAAGTGCAATAGTTCTACACTCATGTCACCTATGTGCCTTCAAAACTACTTTATCTTTCTCTCTCGCTACGTCTAGGTGCAGCTCCAACATCCACCGTTGAGGTGGAGGCAGCCTGCTGACTGCTCTGCCCTCTTGACTGCGATGACATTGACGGGCGACCCCTGGTGGTTCGAGGGCTAGAGCACCCCAGCCTGCTAAGTGTTTCCTGCTCAAGTGCAGATGTACCTTCCACAGTCTGGAGGCAATGGGATCACTGGCAGAGGGGAAGGGGAGTGGCAGGGCACCCCTGGCTGTCTGGAAGGTGTGCCTGACTGGAGCTCCTTCTCTCTAATTGCCCCTTGGCACCTCCCTGACTCCTGGAGAAGAAGGGGCACCTGGAGGGAGGTTAGGAAGGTCCCCCTTTTTTTTTCACTGGTACCTGGAATGGAGAAAATTTGAAATTTAGTGGATGCCTAAGCAGACTCCAAAATTAGATCAAGGCACTACTGTGAAGGTGCATTTGACAACTGCAGACTGAAGGCATCCTCAATTAACTTCCTTGGGGAGTCCTGTCCTCCTCCAGCAGAGTCATCGTCCTACCCTCCGGCTATTTGGCGGCCTTTCCTCAGAAGGCATGAGGACTCGATTGTCTGGAATGCTGCCTCGGGTCTTGGCCTGCTTGGTGTGTATTTTTGTTCTGCAGACAGCAGGGTTGATTGTCATCCCAATGGGTGCCTGAGCCGTTTAGAAGAATGCATGCCGATGGCAGCTCCCGAGTCCTCCCCAGTTAGCACGCAGCATGCCCTGCAACTAATAGAACATTGGCAGCGTGAAGATGCTGGCACACATTCGGTACATATGTCCAATCTGCTGCTGAATCCTGCAATCCAAGCTCCTGTCTGACATCCCTGTGCACAATGCCTGATATCCTTATGCATAGACAGGGCCACTTACCCTGGCAGAGCGCAGCAGGTCATTTATCCACTTCCTGTTCTTTGGTGGGCCCCGCGAGCATGAACCTCTGCTGCGCCCTCCGCCCAGGCCACCGTAATCAGACAGGAGGGTCTCCTGCTGCTGTCCCTGGGAAAACACACTGTCCCACCTTGCCTGGACAGCATAGGAGGAGTATCTTCAGGAGGCTTCGCTGAAGCGTGGCGCCACGCTTTGTCTGGTCTGTGACACTCCAGTCTCGACAAGAATCTGGAGCTCCTGGTTTGCAGTGAGCATATAGCTGCCTAGCTGCCCCTTTAAATATGGAACCCTGGACCTTTGGCCCCATGAGATGACAGCGGGGAGGCCGACTCCTGCCCCCTCCCACAGCAAGGTTCAGCGAGCTCCTTGCAGCTGCATATGTAATGAGCTGACCAGTACAAGATCGCATCCGTGCACCTGATCCAGCCATGCTATGCTCCCCACTCTCCACAGTGAAAATCACTCCCACCTCAGTGCCTGCCCTGGTATGTGACACTGTGTACTGACTGCAAACTGACACTCATAAGGGCATCAGGCAGTGTAAGTGTGCAAGAATCCAGAATGGAAGATTCCAGCCTCTATACCTGTCTCTTCCTAATATCCTGTAATACCTTGGGATAACAATCTATAAGTCTCATATTCAAAATTTACAGTTGATCTATCAAATGTTGTTTGCAGCCGAGAGTTCAAAACTTCTACAACCTTTTCTACATAAGTGTTCCCAAATTTCACTACAAAAAGGGATAGCTCTAATTGTTAGACCTTCCCCCTCCACCCCCCCACCCCACCCCACCCCCCCCCCCCCCCCTCCCACCTCACCCCCTTGTCTTCAACTTTTCAACCATGAAACTAGTTTTATATATCCTAACCGTTCCTCTTGACCTTCTCTAGTGTTCTAGTGGTTAGGGTGCAGCACCGGTTCGTTTCCCAGGCAGAGAATGAAGAGTTATTGGGGTGGCACAATGGTTAGCACTGCTGCCTCACAGCGCCAGGGATCCGGGTTCGATTCCCAGCTTGGTTCACTGTTTGTGCAGAGTCTGCACGTTCTCCTCGCATCTGCGTGGGTTTTCTCCGGATGCTCCGGTTTCCTCCCACTGTCTAAAGGCATGCAGGTTAGGTGCATCGGCCATGCTAAATTCTCCCTCAGTGTATCCAAACAGGTGCCGGAGTGTGTCGACAAGGTGATTTTCACAGTAACTTCATTGCAGTGTTAATGTAAGCCTAGTTGTGACAAATAAATAAACTTTAATCTTTTGAAATTCTGCTGCTTCACAGCTCCAGGGACCCGGGTTCGATTCCCGGCTTGGGTCACTGTCTGTGTGGAGTTTGCACATTCTCCTCGTGTCTACGTGGGTTTCCCTCCGGGTGCTCCGGTTTCCTCCCACAGTCCAAAGATTAGGTTGATTGGCCATGCTAAAAATTGCCCCTAGTGTCCTGAGATGTGTCGGTTAGAGGGATTAGTGGGTAAATATATAGGGATATGGGGGTAGGGTTTGGGTGGGATTGTGGTCGGCGCAGACTCGATGGGCCGAATGGCCTCTTTCTGTACTGTAGGGTTTCTATGATTTCTATGAAATCACCCCTGAACCTTCTAAATTCCAGGAACTAGAAATCTAGTTTATATAATCCCTCCTCGTCTTTAACACTTGGAGACCAGGTATCATACTGGTAAACTTGAGGCAGTCCAGCGAAGGGCATTACATTCTCCTTAAGATGTGTTACATAGGACTGCTCACGATGCAATCTACTCAAGACTTTGTATCGCTGAAAGATGACGTCTGCTCCTGGTCTACTACTCCTATTTCTTGTCTATCCTATTCTAGCCCGTGTACGTAAAGGCCAGTATTCCATTTGCCTTTTGGTTACTCTGTATTTGTTCATGACAATTTAATGACCTATGTACCTGGACCCCAAGTCTCTTTGGATCACTACTGTTTCTACTTTTTTTAACATTTAGGAAGTACCCCATTTAATCCCTTTTCAGTCCATAGTGTGTAACCTTGTGCATGAGACGCAAAAACCCAGTCTGCAGGTGCAACAGGTGATCAAGAAGGCAAATGGGATGTTGTCCTATATCGCAAGGGGGATAGAATATAAAAGCAGAGATGTCTTGCTGCATCTGATGTGGAGATGCCGGCGTTGGACTGGGGTAAACACAGTAAGAAGTTTAACAACACCAGGTTAAAGTCCAACAGGTTTATTTGGTAACAAAAGCCACACAAGCTTTCGGAGCTCCAAGCCCCTTCTTCAGGTGAAGTTCTTTTGCTGCATCTGTACAGGGCATTGGTGAGGCCGCAGCTGGAATACTGTGTGCAGTATTGGCCCCCTTATTTGCGGAAGGATATATTGGCCTTGGAGGGAGTGCAGAGAAGGTTCGCCAGGTTGACACCAGAGATGAGGGGTGTTGATTATGAGGAGAGACTGAGCAGATTGGGTTTGTACTCGTTGGAATTTAGAAGGCTGAGGGGGGATCTTATAGAGACCTATAAGATAATGAAGGGGCTGGATAGGGTAGAGATGGAGAGATTCTTTCCACTTCGAAAGGAAGCTAGAACTAGAGGGCACAGCCTCAAAATAAAGGGGGGTCAGTTTAGGACAGAGTTGAGGAGGAACTTCTTCTCTGAGGGTGGTGAATCTCTGGAATTCTCTGCCCACTGAAGTGGTGGAGGCTACCTCGTTGAATATGTTTAAATCACGGATAGATGGATTCCTGATCGGTAAGGGAATTAGGGGTTATAGGGATCAGAAGGGTAAGTGGAACTGATCCACTTCAGATCAGCCATGATCTTATTGAATGGCGGAGCAGGCTCGAGGGGCTAGATGGCCTACTCCTGCTCCTATTTCTTATGTTCTTATGTTCTCATATCTGCTTGCATTAAAATCCATTTGCTCCAGTTTTGTCCATATCTATCTATATTTTTGTAATTTATGCTTCCGTCTGCACTGCCTGCAATGGTGCCTATCATTACATCATCGGTAAATTTAAGTATATGGAGTTCAACCTCATCATCTAAGTTGTAAATAGATAGAGTAGTTGAGACCCAAACACAGAGAAGCTAGTCAAAGAGGTACAATAGGTATGACAGGCCATAAGGGAACAGATGTAGCAGGAAGGCAGTGCAGTCACAAACCTTCAGACATAGGCCAGCCACTGTTGCAAGTTGTCAAATTGCTTTCCAATCCAGCTCCGATTGTCTCGGGAGTAACTCAGTTCAGACTCACTGGTGTACATAGTTTTTCAGCCTCATCCTAGTCAGACTACTGGTCTCACAGGATTTTAAACGCGGTTAAATTTAGATTGCGAATGTCGAAAAATAAGTGCCTAGTCTGCATATTTGTTATACTGGCGCAGGAGCTGAGAGGTAAGTAAAGAGAAAAAAGGATGAAGATTAATTGGAAGAAGTTGGAAAATCGAGCAGCTGTGGGAATACCCCATGCGCTAGTGTGTGTCACATTTATCAAAAAAACAGACTGCGGTGTATATTTTGATTTTCTGTCTGTTCAGCTTGGAAATTGCAGCAGGCTAAGCAAGCTATTCTTAGCAATGATATGATGTGTTTTCTTTCTTTAGCATCGCTATGGCAACAAAAGAGAATGTGACATCACAACGAGGAGTGCTGAAGTCGATACAAAGCAAAGTGAACACCTTGGCCAGTATCCTTTTTAAAACCTTTTTATTAAAGGGTAAGAAAAAATTGGAAGGTGAACTCGCAATGCTGTCCGTCTCGACGTTTCTATATCCTTGAATGGAAAACTGAAGCGTTCTAACCTTTGTTAAACTCTCTTCCACAGGATATTTGATTTGTTGTCACATGTATTGGGATACAGTGAAAAGTATTGTTTCTTGCGCACTATACAGACAAAGCATACCATACATGATGTACATAGGGGAAAAGGAGAGTGTGTAGAATATAGTGTTGCAGTTACAGGTAGGGTGAAGAGAAAGATCAGCTTAATATAAGGTAGGTCCATTTGAAAGTCAGACAGCAGGGAAGAAGCTGTTCTCGAGTCAGTTGGTACGTGTTTTCAGCCTGCATCAAGTGACTGCAGTGTTTTTGTTTGTAAGAATTCATTTGGCACAGTGACTAATTTGTTGATCAAAGTGAATCACACAAATTCAGTGCAAAATATTCCAAGTTGTAGATGTTTCACAAAGTATCAATTTTCAGAAGTGTGAATCTTTTAGATGTGAAAAAGACATTAAACTTCGAAAGAAAGCTGTAAGTGAGGATATGCCAATTAACAATTTTACTGTACACTGTGCAATGTTGCAGACCTTTGGGTGTAGATGTTAAAAAAACTATTCTCACCATGAAGCAAACACAAGTGAATTTGTTTTGAGGTTTTTCTGTATTTGAGTATTATTTGTAGTCAATCCACAGCACATTTCACTCAGTGATTATGGTCACATAGTGGTTATTTTATTGGACTCCAGAGGCTTGGACTAATAATCAGATGACTTAAAGTCAATTCCCACCACGACAGTTGAGGAAGTTAAATTCAGTTAATTGAATAAATGTGGGGCTGCCATCAGTGACTGTGAATCTACTGGATTGTAAAAACCCATCTCGCCCCTTATTGCTCTTGTGTGGAATGGGAATCTGCAGTCCTTATCTGGTCTGACCTATCCAGACCCACAGCAAAGAGGTTGGCTCTTCACTGCCCTCTGAATGGCACAATACTATGTAATTTACAAGTCCAGACAGATATGGAGGGTTTTCTTTGGTCTGCAGCAGAGCAGTAAGTGAAGGGTCCTTGAGCAATTTTATTTTTTATTCATTTGTGGGACATGGGCGTCGCTGGCTGGCCAGCATTTATTACCCATCCCTAGTTGCCCTTGGAGGACAGTCGAGAGTCAACCACATTGCTGTGGCTCTGGAGTCACATGTAGGCCAGACCGGGTAAGGATGGCAGATTTTCTTCCGTAACAAGCACTAGTGAACCAGATGGATTTTACCGACAATCGAGAATGGTTTCATGGTCTGGGCCTGCAACGGGATTTTGATCAATTGGACCAACGGGCTGATGAATGGCAGATGGAGTTTAATTTAGATAAATGTGAGGTGTTGCATTTTGGTAGATTGAACCAGGGCAGGACTTAGTTAATGATAGGGCATTGGGGAGAGTTATAGAACAAAGAGATCTAGGGGTACAGGTTCATAGCTCCTTGAAAGTGGAGTCACAGGTGGACAGAGTGGTGGAGAAGGCATTCAGCGTGCTTGGTTTCATCGGTCAGAACATTGAATACATGAGTTGGGACGTCTTGTTGAAGTTGTACAAGACATTGGTAAGGCCACACTTGGAATATTGTGTACAGTTCTGGTCACCCTATTATAGAAAGGATATTATTAAATTAGAAAGAGTTTAAAAAGATTTACTAGAATGCTACCGGGACTTGATGGTTTGAGTTATAAGGAGAGGCTGGATAGACTGGGACTTTTTTCCTCTGGAGCATAGGAGGCTTAGGGGTGATCTTATAGAGGTCTATAAAATAATGAGGGGCATAGATCAGTCAGTATCTTTTCCCAAAGGTAGGGGAAACTAAAACTAGAGGGCATAGGTTTAAGATGAGAGAGGAGAAATGCAAAAGGGTCCAGAGGGGCAATGTTTTTCACAGAGGGTGCCGAGTGTCTGGAACAAGCTGCCAGAGGTAGTAGTAGTCTTTTAAATAGCGTTTAGACAGTTACATTGGTAAGATGGGTATAAAGGGATATGGGCCAAATGCGGACAATTGGGACTAGCTTAGGGGTTAAAAAAAGGGGCGGCATGGACAAGTTGGGCCGAAGGGCCTGTTTCCATGCTGTAAGCCTCAATGACTCTGTCAGTAAATTCTTAACTCCAGATTTATTTTATTGAATTCAGCCACCACCAGCTGCTTTGGCGGGATTGGAACCCGGGTGCGCAGAACATAAACTGTTTCTGGATTAATAGTCTAGCGATAATACCACTAGGCCTTCACCTCCCCATTGAATGTAAAAAGGTTCACCACATAGTTTGCCCGTAGGGTAGAGAAAAACTGGCTTTGATGCCATGGGAAAATGTCCACTTTCAGAAAGCTCCAGCTGGCCCCCAAATCTACCTTAAAACATTACTGTGTTCAATTGTGACAGGTATATTTTAGAGGGAGTAGTGAAGTTAGCTCCAGCTACAAATAAATTGCAACATAGGTCAGGATTGTTACTTCTAAAATGAATCTGCGAGCAATTCAAAAGTGATTCACCCAAATTATTCTCTGAAATTAATAGTTGAGCCTTACAAACCAGCTAGGTTTGCAGTTCAATCATTGGTCTGATAAATTAGCTAATCTCAGTTGGTCTCAGTGATCTCTATTAGAAAGGTGAAAACAAGGTCTCGATCCCTATTGGAAGGCCCAATAAAAGTTATCAGCGAGGACATACTTGGACTTGATTGTGATTCTCATGCAGTCGAATAACTGTTCTGAAACAGCCTGTCTCATGCATAAAGCACAGCCACGTCAGTGAATGCTTGACATCCATGGAACAATACCCCATTACGGAATCTATGCCATTGGAAAAGGAGAGAAGCTGAGATGGGGAAAGGGGGCTAAGACCGTTGCAAACCCTCCTTGTTCAATGTTATAACACTACTTGATAGAAGTTTATAAAATTATGAGGGGTATAGATAGGGTGAACAGTTGGAAGCTTTTTCCCAGGGCAGAAATAACAATTACAATGGGGTACAAGTTCAAGAAAGGGGGGGAAAGGTTCAGTAGAGATGTGCCGGGGAAGTTTATTTTTACACAGAGGGTGGTGGGAGCCTGGAATGCACTGCCAAGTGAGATGGTTGAGGCAGTTATGTTAGCCACATGTAAAATTTACCTTGATAGGCATATGAACAAATGGGGAATCAAGGGATATTAGCAGTTGGTCTAAATAGGTAAACATGATCGGCGCAGACTTGGAGGGCCGAAGGGCCTGTTCCTGTGCTGTACTGTTGTTTGTTCTTTGCACTTTAATAAACTGAAAACAAAGTTATGTTAGGTTCTTTAACAGCAATTCCAGATCGATTTCCAGCCATAAACAACTTGGTTCAGAGGATAAATCTGAGGAAGCGACGGGACACATTAATTTTGGGAGGTGTCATTGGCATTTGTACTATCTTATTGCTACTGTATGCTTTTCACTGATGAAACATCTCCATAAGATGTTTGCACAGCTGCAAAGCACTGGGGTGGGGGGGGTGGATCTTGTGTACTCAACCTGCATATATATTGGCTGGATTGCGAGCGCGATGGATTTCGGTTACACTGGAATGCTTTAAACAAGTATTCCTTCGGGCCACAGTTGTGTGATTGGTTTATGATCAAATGTTAAACCTCTGCTCTTTGTTAAATTTAACTATGCTCTTGAAATATATAATTTTGAAGTACAGCACATTATAATTTTGTGAAAGGATACATTAGAATGTCATCTGTTTCCACCTCTTTTCTTCCATTATCCAGATAGTAAGTTACTGTCTCCTTTGAGCTATTATAAGACCAGAACTTTAAAAAAAACTGTTCTTTGAATCATATATCTTATGTATTTATGTATTTTCAAGAGCATATATAATGTGTACATAAAAATACCTTTGTACACAATGATCCTGTATATCAAGTGTGCTGTGTCACACTGTCAGAACATGTTTGTTCCTTTTGATATCATCGGATGCCCAGTTTCCAGTCTCTTCAACGAGAAGTATCCAGATTAAGCAGAATACTGTGGATACTGGAAATCTGAAATAAAAACGGAAAATGCCGCAAGTACTCAGCAGGTTTGGCCGCATCTGTGGAGAGAGAAGCAGAGTTGAGGTTTCAGGTTGACGACCATTCATCGGAGCCAGCAGCCCTGATGTAAGTTCATCAATTTGAAACGTCAACTCTGTTTCCCCTGTCTGAGCTGCTGAATGTTTCCAGCATTTTCTGCCTTTCCCAGATGGAAGGTTCTAAATTCATCCCCAAGTGAAAAGGGCACCCTTGGCCAAGACCTGGGTTGGGTCAGATATCAAGCTTACCAATTCTTTTAGAAATGTGAAGAAGGCTTAAAGAGAAAACAAAAGCAAGAAATTATTTTTTTAAATATAAATATATCTGGACATTCATGCAATCGTTAAGGTTTGAATTGTTCCACAAGTCTCCCAAAGCTTTATTAATCTGGCAAATTTCCAAATAGTTGTCATTTTGCCGTGAGCACCATTTATGCATGCACGTGCAATCTTGTACTTGATTTGGGCTAATTTCCTAAATATGTAGACATGAATGCACAGCGCTCATTTATATCAATTTGTACTATGCCATTGGTAAATTATGGTAATGCATTGGAATAAGCTGCTGAAGTCACCTCCCACCTAAACCAAGCAATTTCACTCCTCTTAAAAGAAAATATGGGTGCAATATATTGAAACAATTCGATTTCTCTGCAAAAACACAATTGCCAAAGCCTACTTTTTAAAAGAAAGAAGAAACCATAAAACCTTGAAATGTCTGCATTAAATTCCAGCTCCGCTGTGAATGAAGAGTACTTATTTTGCATTTATTTTTCAGACATTTTGCAGTAAGGTTGAGATTTTTTTTCCCTTTATCCCATTGTAACACTGCACATTTATTCACAAACCACTAACTGTGGCCTTCTCAATAGTTTCAAGAGAATATGACGCACTGTCAACTCCTACTTAAGAGGAAGAGTCTGTTTCTATTCCTCAGGTTGAGGTAACCGATTTGAATGTTGCGGTTTAGAATTCATGCAGGTACAAAACTCAATGCTTGGAAATATGAATCATTCCAATGAAGTGTTCAGAAAAAAATAACACTTTTTTTTGTACATTACACTGATTTTTGGATAGAGGCTCTGATCTATTTACCATGGCATCTTTTATGAATTAACTTCACAAACTGGAAAGCAAAGGTTGACTGGCTAATTGGATCATTTGAATTCAGATTGTTCAATTGCATAGCTTTAATTTTGTTTACCCCACAGTTCAGTTGATTCATTTAAAAGATGCAGTTGTGCCCTTCAGATGGAGCTTACACAGCTGCTGTGTTTTTTTTTGTTTATCTATTCAAAGCTTTTGATGTCAAAAATCTTATTATTTTCTCTGACCTTTCCCCCTTCTCTTTTTGCCCTTTTCCTCTCTCCCGCTCTCTCTTTCCCCCACCTTTCCCCCCACCTCTGCTTCTTTAAATGCTTCTGGAAATTTTGTTAATGTAGATTTTAATAATCTTGTAAAATAATTTTCAGTTCTCTGCTAATGTGCATTTTCTGCATTGTACAGAGGAGCTCTGACTGTGTATGTAATTTGTTAATAAATTAGAATCCTAAGTGATCCTGCTTTCTGGTGTTTGGCATTTTGTATCGTTAGAGACGGGGAGGGATGTAGGATAATTTTCCCGGTTTTCTCATTGCTCAGCTAGCCGCAACAAGAGGAATGTTGACACACACCCCACACGCTACACACACACCACACCCCCCACCCCCCACACACACCCCCCACAGACACCCTCATGCCGCGAATTGAACCGGGCCTCTGGCGCTGTGAGGCAGCAGTGCTAACCACTGTGCCGACTCATCTTGCCAGCATATCATACACTCTAGTAACACAAACGGGAGGACTGTGGCTGTGACATAGGACAGCCACCGTGTCACCCATAAGACCCAAGAAAGGAAGGTGATCAAGCTTACTGTTCTTCTCTCTGGTTTTTTGCTTATCTATGCACTTTGCCAACTTCCTTCAACACAGTGAATTTTAACAGTACCTTTTAGCTGGATTCCCACCTTTTTCCCAACTGTGAATGAAGGAGTGCATCCAATTCCAGATGCAGATCCATGATGCACAAAAGCAGCTCACATTCTGGTGGTGTCATTCAGATTAAAGCATGTGGATGTGTTCCTGCTGTGGGAATCGTCGCAGGCGTGATGGAACATTTGACGGATCATTTAAAGGTTTGTTGTCCTTGGATGGGAATTTCTGGTCTCGGGGGGCGGACACGACCGGAAAGCCCCACCCAGTTTCCCGGAAATTATTCCTGATGATGTCCCTCTTCCATTGTGCAGCACGCTGCTTCAAGTGAAGCATCCTGGATAGAGGAACACACTGAGAGGAAACGTAATGACGGCAGAAGACAAATAGTGCTTAATGAATGTGCTCATTTGAAATTGCAGATGGAAAGCATAACCAGAAAATAATTTAATGTCAAGAAAACAGTGATGAAGGATGCAGCGATAGTTTGCAGTTGTGACTTATTCAGTGGCACGTGGCTTTAAGCCAATATGTCAAAAGAAAAGCAAACATTACAAGCTCAAATAGTAATGAACTCACGGTGCTAGGGGAGAACAACCAAGATTGAGATCATGTAAGTTCAACATTTGTTAATATTTTAAAAACGTTCCCAGCTGACAACTATTGCCGTATCAATTCTATCTCGGTCAAAGATCATTTAGATAGGAGTAATTTAAATTTTCTTTGGTTAGGA
This sequence comes from Mustelus asterias, assembly GCF_964213995.1. NCBI lineage: Eukaryota > Metazoa > Chordata > Chondrichthyes > Carcharhiniformes > Triakidae > Mustelus > Mustelus asterias. Next base: position 17,102,964 of record NC_135812.1, read on the forward strand.
AGGAAAATAATCAGATGGGTTGTAGAGGCAACAAGAGGAGAAATGATATGTGAGCCATAGAGATTTCAGGAAATTTATCAACCAGCAATTAAAATACACACAAATGTTTGGAATTTTAATTTTCAAAGATATAACTGCAATGTTTGAGGGGCACAAGTTGGAGAATGCTTCTGTCTACAATAAACACTCTGGTCCAATTAATAATGTGTGACGATGCTGTGCCTTTAAGAAATGTATTTTAGACCTGTTTCTGCGCAGGATGTTTCTAGTAGCCTCTGCTATTTTATCAGAGCCGTTCTATCTACAACCAGCATCCTGTATTGTTGTTGCAGCAGCACAATTGTTTCTAATGGCTAGAATGTTGGTTTTATCCTGAACTAATTCTGTTTTACCCTGGGATTTTGCAGAGTAGGGCTTGATTGGAATGAGTGACAGATATGGTTATGTGACGGGGAAGCTGGGCTTACACAGAATATTCAAACTTGGATGCTGTTTTTGAGTAGAAAGAGAGCAAGTGACTCTCTTTTTCCCCTTTCTGAAGTTGGAGATTGGAATCGGCTAGGAGATAAATTTCTTGGAGATTCTGCTGTACAAGAGTGGATCCTTCTCTGAGAGTTGCTGTTTTGGAAATTGCTATCTGGATCTCTGTCCAGAAGTGTTAAAAATCTGAAAATCCAGCATTTCGTGAGCATACTTGTTTTTGTGCTAACTGATTCTGAAGAAGGGTGTATGTATTTGGGATATTGCTTTAAATTGTGTGACGTTAGTGTACCTTTAAGAGATTTTTTAAAATCATGTTCTCTGTAGCTCTCGGTTGTCGTTGCTGACGAGTTGTCTCTAGGAGCCCTTTTATTGCTACTTAAATGGGGTTTATTTATTTTTACTTTGGGATATTTTATGACCCTGTATTGTCAGGAGGATGAATGTTTGCAGGTCAGGTGACAGGAACTCTTTCATTTTCAGTCCTGAGCTGCAGGTTTTAGTTTTAGAAGGGACATCAAGCTGGAAAGAAGTCTCTCTCTCTCTCTCTCTCTACCTGGTTTTGGTAATTCTGCTGGTTAGCTGAAAGCAAGACTTATTGCCTTCCTGGAGTAAATAATCTGCTGTCGATGGCTTGACCAGAGTCTTTTCCTGGTGTTCTGGGAAGCTGTTCTGACTTCAAATTGTTCTGAGTGTTTCAAGAGAACTGCAACATTCATCCAAAGGACTCAGTTCTAGTATCACGTGAGCACTAGTCTTTGCTTTGTTAAACTTGTGGAAGGATTTTGTTTTTCGGATTGGTTTAATTGGAACATCTGAGATATATTTGTTCAGGGTTATACATTATTGTGGTTGTTTTGTTTTTGTTTGTAATTCGTAAAAGTTCTTGCTAATTTTCTTACGATACATGTCAACTATATTCTTAATTCAACTTTGTTTGATAAAAGCTCCCTAGTGGGGCTATTTGAATCACACCTGAAGTGAAACATTTCATGCTTATCCTAGCCAAATTCAAAGTGCAAAACTTATGATCCAGGTGGGCTCCATAAAACACTTTAGAGTTCTTGACCTGAACCATAACAATTGGAACAACAGAGATAGCTAGCTATTAAAGTTTATTTATTAGTCACAAGTAAGACTTACATTAACACTGCAATTAAGTTACTATGAAATTCCCCCAGTCACCACAGTCCGGCGCCTGTTCGGGTAAATTCACTTAACCAGCACGTCTTTTGGACAGTGGGAGGAAACTGGAGCACCTGGAGGAAACCCATGCAGACATGGGGAGAACGTGCGAACTCCACACACACAGTGACCCAAGCCAGGAATCGAACCCGGGTCCCTGGCACTGAGGCAGCAGTGCTAACCAATGTGCCACCTTGTGATTAATAAGGATTAATTAGGATTAATAATCCTATTAAGGATTAAACTTTGCCATGTCTAAGTATTTTAATTGGTAGCAGTTAGCTAATTCTTTTTGTTATATTCTAACTGTGTGTTCTTAAATAAATTAGTGTTGATAAAAGCTTCCTAGTGGGCCACTTGAACCATACCTGGAGTGAAACATCTTATGTTCACCCTAATGCCCAAATCAAATGCAAAGGTTGAGGTCTAGGCCATCTGCAAAATATATCTTGGAGTTTCTGGTCTGGGCATTAACAGGAGGCAAAGTCCCAAACAGACCTTCAAATTACTAACCAATATCTCTGCTCCGTGTACTATAATGAGTGGGAGCATCTCATCTGACAGTGCAGATAGAGCCAGAGAAGAAGAAAATCCTGAAAGCTGAACAAGCTGGCTTTCGATGGAGGTGAAGGTCCTTGCTCTAACCACCTTCATTGAAAATGGCCTCAAAATGGCTGCTGTCTTTCTCAATCTCATTGCAGCATTTGGCACACTGGTCTCTGTCAGAATCTTGAGAGTCCTCCCTCCATGGGTTACTGACGCCATCAAACTATTACTCCAGGATAAAGGGTTCAGGCTGCACGTGGCTGATGTGACAGCGCATGGAGAAAACAGTTCAACGGCCTTCCCAGAGATCTCTTCTAGTCCCAACCCTTTTCAATCTCTCTATCAATGATCTGCTTCCATCCCTGTCTCAGGTCATCTTTGCTGATGATATCTACTGTTTCTCTCTGGCTCAGGCATTTTCTAAACTAGAGGCAGCAGTAAACAACGATGTTGTAAAGCTGACCAACTAATGTAAGCCTTCAGTCCAGCAGCAATAAAGCAGTCTCAAGTATATTCCACCTCCACAATGCCAGAGTCAAGAGAGAACTCAATACCTTCAATGGCAAGAGACTGAATCACGAACAATATCCCATTTATCTTGGTGTTACCCTTGACCAAACTGACATATAAAAATCATTTGAGCATGATGGCAGCAAAGATCAAAATGCGAAACAACCTCCTCACCAAACTCGCTGGCCCCTCATGGGGAACAGATGCTGAAACCCTAAGGACCTCAGCTTTTGCCATCATCTACTCCACTGCAGAGTACCATGCATCAGTATGGTACAAGTCATCCCACACCAGTATTGTCGATACCCAATTCAACACAATGATGCGTAACATCTCATATATCCTCTGATCAACTCAACTCCTCTGACTCCCATTCCTGAGCAACATCCTGTCCCCTCACATAAGGAGGGAGATTGCAACAAGAAAGCTCCTGGAGAAGGTTTACATCAACCCAAGGCTGCCACTAGAGAAGGACCTTACCAATCCACCTACCGCTCATCTCCCATCATGCCAGCTGTGACGAGATTGTACCTTTAAGAAATGTATTTTAGTCATGTTTCTCTGCAGGATATTTTGTCAGCACAGTGTTTTCTGTAGTTAGTGTCTTTTATTGTGACAGAAGCAGTATAATTAGCATCATGGTTGTTTTAATCTGAACTAATGCAGTGTTTTGTGGTTTCAATGTTTCCTTTGGAGTTGCAGAGTAGAGCTTGATTTGGGATAATTGGCAGGTCAGGTGGTATGCATGGGGGCAGCTATTTTTCACAAAGCATTCCAGTTTTAGTTTTGTTTTCAGAAGCTGCTTGTAGGGGCGGCACAGTGGTTAGCACTGCTGCCTCGCAGCCCAGAGACCCGGGTTCAATTCCGGCCTCAGGTGACTGTCTGTGTGGATTTTGCACATTCTCCCCGTGTCTGCGTGGGTTTCCTCCGGGTGCTCCAGTTTCCTCCCACAGCCCAAAGATGTGCGGGTTAGGTTGATTTGCCATACTCAATTGACCCTTTGTGTCAGGGGGATTAGGACTGTAAATATGTGGATTTACGGGAATGGGACCTGGGTGGGATTGTTGTCGGTGCGGGCTCGATGGGCCACTTGGCCTCCTCCTGCACTGTAGATTCTATGATTCTATATTTTTGTGAAATTGAGAGAAATAGCAGTGTTTTTTCCCTCGTTGGAATTCGTGCTGTTTAAGTGTTGCTGTGTTGGAAGCTGCCAGAGACTGGGTTTCCCTCTCTGAGCTTTTGCTGTTTGGAGGGTATATTCTTCTCTGAAAACTGCTGGCTTAGATTTCTGTTCATAGGTGTTACAAAACTGGGAGCCCATCATCACAAGACCATACTTGTTTTTGCGCTAATTCTGAAGAAAGGTGCATGTCTGTGAGATATTGCTTTACATTAGAACAGATAACTAGCTGTTAGGAATTATACTGTTATGTTTAAGTCTTGTAATTGGTAAAAGTTATGCTAATTGTGTTATATTCTAACCGTGTTCTTAAATAAACTTGTTTGATAAAAGCTTCCTAGTAGGTCACTTGAATCATACCTGGAGTGCTTGTGCTCTCCAATGCCAGAATCAAATGTAAAACCTGAGGCCTAGGCTAACTTCACAAAACACCGTGGAGTTTCTGACCTGGGTCTTAACACAGCCTGTATGGCCAGGACCACCGTGCCAAGGAGTAACAGCTGAGCCCCTGTGGCAGCAGGAATGGAGCCAACATGCCACCAGTAAAACCACTTCCTCTTCAGAGATTCCACAGCCTGCCACACCAACATTGGGCACTAACCGTTTCCGGACTAACCAAGGCCTGTGTGCAGCAAATTGGCACAAGTGGGACCTTGCAGGGAACCCGGACTGCAGCTATGGTGCATCCCAATGACTCTCATCATTGAGGGTTGCCCCCCCCCCGCCTCCGGACAAAATTCAACAGACGATTCTGAACTGCTGCGGAAACTATTGTCTGGCTTGGTGGTTACCGCATATCTTTTTTAAAAACTACTAAAGATGGAAAGCCATCTACCACTCTGGGGGCTGCTAAGAGTCCAAAGTACAATGCCCTTTGGTAGCACCAGTCAAACTCTCAGCATCACTCTCCAAATCAACTAGTTCAGCACTGATTTGGGTAAATGATATGAAAATAACATACTAAGCTGAAGGATCACTTTTAACAGAACATGGGGAAAATCGGCACGGTGGCACAGTGGTTAGCACTGCTGCCTCACAGTGCCAGGGAACCGGGTTCAATTCCTGGCTTGTGACACTGTGTGGAGTCTATAGATTCTCCCTGTGTCTACATCGGTTTCCACCAGGTGCTCCAGTTTCCTCTCACAGTCCGAAAGACATGCTGGTTAGGTGCGTTGGCCGTGCTAAATCCTCCCTCAGTGTACCCAAACAGCCGCCAGAGTGTGGCGTCTAGGGGGTTTTCACAATAACTTCATTGTAGTGTTAAGGTAAGCCTACTTGTGATAATAAATTAACTTAAACTTAAGATCTAACATCACATTTGAGTCCATAATCATGTCAATAATCAGAAAATTGCAAAAAATTGCCATTTTTCATCAGTGCCATCTCTGGACCTGAAACCGTTCCTCTTGCTTCACTAACTGGCATGTTCAGTCTTAATTTAAGTCCATTTCAAAAGAGGGCATAAATTAATGGTGAAACTTCTTAATTGCTACTACATTTCTGATGCCATCACTAAGTGTCTTAAGGAGAAAGCTGAATGTTTCAGATACAACTGGCTTGGACACCAAAATCATCTCAATCTGTAGGTTCATTACTTTTTCAAACCAGTGACACTAAAGGAAGTTTGGATTTTTAAAAAATAGTATCAAATTTGACTGCTGTTACTGTTTTGAATGTGTTCTATTTTACTTGTTTCCCATGAAAGGAATCTCACTGACAAAACAATCATGAAATTCCTACAGTGGTTAGCACTGCTGCCTCCCAGCGCCAGGGGCCCAGGTTTGATTCCCGGTTTGGGTCACTGTGCAGAGTCTGCATGTTCTCCTCGTGTCTGCGTGGGTTTCCTTCGGGTGCTCTGGTTTCCTCCCACAGTCCGAAAGACATGCTGGTTAGGTGCGTTGGCCGTGCTAAGTTCCCCCTCAGTGTACCGGAGCAGGTACCGAAGTGTGGCGGCTAGGGGATTTTCACAGTAACTTCATTGCAGTGTTAATGTAAGCCTACTTGTGACACTAATAATTAAACTTTAAACTCAGTGCTGTAGAAGGCCATTTGGCCCAAAGCCCCAGGGCCTGATGGCATCTATCCTCGACTGCTCAGGGAGACGAGAGATGAAATTGCTGGGCCTCTGACGGAAATCTTTGTCGCTTCTTTGGACACGGGTGAGGTCCCTGAGGATTGGAGGATAGCGAATGTGGTCCCGTTGTTTAAGAAGGGTAGCAGGGATAACCCAGGAAATTATAGGCCGGTGAGCTTGACGTCCGTGGTAGGGAAGTTTTTGGAGAGGATTCTTAGAGACAGGATGTATGTGCATTTAGAACGGAACAATCTCATTAATGACAGACAGCATGGTTTTGTAAGAGGGAGGTCGTGCCTTACAAATTTGGTGGAGTTTTTTGAGGAAGTGACAAAAACGGTTGATGAAGGAAGGGCCGTGGATGTCGTCTATATGGATTTCAGCAAGGCATTTGACAAAGTCCCACATGGCAGGTTGGTTAAGAAGGTTAAGGCTCATGGGATACAAGGAGAAGTGGCTAGATGGGTGGAGAACTGGCTTGGCCATTGGAGACAGAGGGTAGTGGTCGAAGGGTCTTTTTCCGGCTGGAGGTCTGTGACCAGTGGTGTTCCGCAGGGCTCTGTACTGGGAACTCTGCTATTTGTGATATATATAAATGATTTGGAAGAAGGTGTAACTGGTGTAATCAGCAAGTTTGCGGATGACACGAAGATGGCTGGACTTGCGGATAGCGAAGAGCATTGTCGGGCAATACAGCAGGATGTAGATAGGCTGGAAAATTGGGCGGAGAGGTGGCAGATGGAGTTTAATCCGGATAAATGCGAAGTGATGCATTTTGGAAGAAATAATGTAGGGAGGAGTTATACAATAAATGGCAGAGTCATCAGGAGTATAGAAACACAGAGGGACCTAGGTGTGCAAGTCCACAAATCCTTGAAAGTGGCAACACAGGTGGAGAAGGTGGTGAAGAAGGCATATGGTATGCTTGCCTTTATAGGACGGGGTATAGAGTATAAAAGCTGGAGTCTGATGATGCAGCTGTATAGAACGCTGGTTAGGCCACATTTGGAGTACTGCGTCCAGTTCTCGTCGCCGCACTACCAGAAGGACGTGGAGGCGTTAGAGAGAGTGCAGAGAAGGTTTACCAGGATGTTGCCTGGTATGGAGGGTCTTAGCTATGAGGAGAGATTGGGTAAACTGGGGTTGTTCTCCCTGGAAAGACGGAGAATGAGGGGAGATCTAATAGAGGTGTACAAGATTATGAAGGGGATAGATAGGGTGAACGATGGGAAGCTTTTTCCCAGATCAGAAGTGACGTTCACGAGGGGTCACGGGCTCAAGGTGAGAGGGGCGAAGTATAACTCAGATATTAGAGGGATGTTTTTTACACAGAGGGTGGTGGGAGCCTGGAATGCGCTGCCAAGTAGGGTGGTGGAGGCAGGCACGTTGACATCGTTTAAGACTTACCTGGATAGTCACATGAGCAGCCTGGGAATGGAGGGATACAAACGATTGGTCTAGTTGGACCAAGGAGCGGCACAGGCTTGGAGGGCCGAAGGGCCTGTTTCCTGTGCTGTACTGTTCTTTGTTCTTTGTTCTTTGAGTCTGCACTGACTCTCTGACAGAGTATCTTACCCAGGCCTTCTCCCCCCACCCTATCCCCGTAACACTTTTTCTTAGAAAATTTTATCCATCTAACCTACACATCTTGGGACACGGGCAATTTACCATGGCCAGTCCACCTAACCTGCACATCTATCTTTTGGCAAAACCAAGCTTAAATCTTAAGTCCTAACTACTGCTTTGAGAAGGTGCAATAGGTTGTCGCTGCAATATGCATCAAACTGGATGTGGGAGTTCCTTTTCTTTATATAAAAAGGGGAGGTCGCAGTGCGGTCATCCTGAAATACTTAAATCTGCAGTTTGTTTCCAGTGTTATCACTTTCCTGGTAATAATGCTTAGCCTGCGAAACTGCATTTGATACAAGTTGTTTGTTGAAACGTGCTGCACTATTTAATGTTTTGGAATTTACTCTAGTTTTCTCTTCACCAAGGGATTATATTTAATAACAACAGAAAATGCTGAGCCAGCGCTAGAGGTCCAGCCACATCTGCGGGGAGAGAAACAGAGTTAAGATTTCGAGTCCCTATGACACTTCTTCAGAGCCCATGTTTAATAAACTGGTGTATAATGGAGAGATTACTGATGAATGAATTTATGTAACTAATGTATTAACTTTATTGAAGTTTGTTTTTAGCATCACCTTCTCAGAGAATTAAAGCTTGGACACAATAAAATTTAGATAATATAGAAACATGGAAGATAGGAGCAGGAGTCTATTCGGCCCTTCGAGCCTGCTCCGCCATTCATCACAATCATGGTTGATCATCCAAATCAATAGCCTAATCTTGGTTTCTCCCCATTACCTTTGATCCCATTCGCCCTAAGTGCTATATCCAGCCGCCTCTTGAATACATTCAATGTTTTGGCATCAACTACTTCCTGTGGTAATGCATTCCACAGGTTCACCACTCTTTGGGTGAAGAAATGTCTCCTCATCTCTGTCCTAAATGGTCTACCCCGAATCCTCAGACTGTGAACCCTGGTTCTGGACTCCCCCCACCATCGGGAACATCCTCCCTGCATTTACCCTGTCTAGTCCTGTTAGAATTTTATAAGTCTCTATGAGATCTCCCCTCCCAATCTAGTCGAACTGTCCTCGAACATCAGTCCCACCATCCCTGGAATCAGCCTGGTAAACCTTCACTGCACTCCCTCGAGAGCAAGAACATCCTTCCTCAGAGAAGGAGACCAAAACTGCACACACTGTTCCAGGTGTGGCCTCACCAAGGCCCTGTATAATTGCAACAACACATCCCTGCTCCTGTACTCAATGTTTTGCTATGAAGGTCAACATATCATTTACCGCCTGCTGCACCTGCATGCTTACCTTCAGTGACTGGTGCACAAGGACACCCAGGTCCCGCTGCACACTCCCCTCTCCCAATTTACAGCCATTCCAATAGTAATCTGCTTTCTTGTTTTTACTTCCAAAGTGAATAATCTCACATTTATCCAAATTATACTGCATCTGCCATTAATTTGCCCACTTACCCAACCTGTCCAGATCATTCTGAAGGATCTGTGCATCCTCGTCACAGTTCACCCTCCCATCCAACTTGGTATCATTTGCAAACTTTGAGATGTTACATTTTGTTCCTTCATCCAAATCATTAATATATATTGTGAATAGCTGGGGTCCCAGCACCAATCCCTGTGGCACCCCACTAGTTACTGCCTGCTTATTTGAAAAGGACCCATTAATTCCTACTCTTTGTTTCCTCTCTGCCAACCAGTTTTCTATCCATCTCAATATCCTTCCCCCAATCCCATGCACTTTAATCTTGCACAATAATCTCTCATGCGGGAATTTGTCAAACGCTTTCTGAAAGTCCAAATATACCACATCGACTGGCTCCCCCTTACCAACTCTACTACTTACAACTTCAAAGAATTCCAACAGATTTGTCAAGCATGATTTCCCCTTCATAAATCCATGCTGACTCTGTCTGATCCTGCCACTGCTTTCTAAATGCTGTGCTATAAATTCCTTGATAATGGATTCGAGAATTTTCCCCACTACCGATGTTAGGCTTACTGGTCTATAATTCCTTGTTTTCTCTCTCCCTTTTTGAATATTGGAGTGACATTTGCTACCCTCCAATCTGCAGGAAATGTTTCAGAGTCTATAGAATCCTGGAAGATGACCACCAATGCATCCACTATTTCTAGAGCCACTTTCTTAAGTACTCTGGGATGTAGATTATCAGGCCCTGGGGATTATTCTACCTTCAATCCTATCAATTTTCCCAGCACCATTTCTCTACTAATATTGATCTCCCTCAGTTCTTCCCTCTCACTAAATCTTGCATTCTCCAACATTTCTGGTAACTGATTTGTGAAGACAGAACCAAAGTAAGTATTCAGTTGCTCTTCCATTTCTTTGTCCCCTATTATACATTCCCCCGTTTTTGTCTGTAAGGGACCTACATTTGTCGTCACCAACCTCTTTCTCTTCACGTATCTATAGAAACTCTTAGTGTCAGCCTTTATGTTCCCTGCAAGCTTATTTTCGTACTGTATTTTCCCCATCTTAATCAACCCCTTGGTCCTTCTTTGCTGAATTCTAAACTGCTCCCAATCCTCAGACCTATTATTATTCTTGGCCAATCTGTATGCTTCTTCCTTGGATCGGATGCTATCTCTAATTTCCTTTGTAAGCCCTGGATTGGCCTTGTTACCCATTTTGCTTTTCTGCCAGACAGGAATAAACAGTTGCTGCAGTTCCCCCATGCGTTCCTTGAATGTTTGCCATTGTCTATCCACTGTTATCCCTTTAAGTAACTCCCCAATCTATCAATCTGAATGTTCAATTTAATAGTATTGTGTAATGAAGTACAGATATGATTTTTTAAAAAATATTTATGTAAAATTTGTTCCTAATGTGGTGCTGACGCAATTGTTGACGTGTTTTTAAAAAAAGTTATTTTTTCACTTGCCTTTTCACACTCTGTCATCACGCCAGATTCGGACAGAAGGGCAGGTACCGAGTCTCTCTCGACTATTGCGTATTCCACTTTGAGGCAAGTGATCCCAGGATATTATTTGTGATTTTGGTGAGGCCTGTTTCAATGGTGGCCTGGAAAACCAAGTGGAGAGATTCAGCCAGATTTGAGTAGCGACAACAACAGAAAATGCTGGAAAATCTCAGCAGGACTGACAGTATCTGTGGAGGAAGAATAGAGCCAACGTTTCGAGTCTAGATGACCTTTTGTCAGAGCTGAAGACGAGGAAAATCAGACAAGATTTATGCTATGGGGGTGGGGGGAGGTGGGGCGCTGGTTGATAGGAATATTTGATTTTGTGTCTCTGTGCCCTGTTTGAGAGCAGATTTCCACTCCATCTGACGAAGGAGCAGCGCTCCGAAAGTTCATGGCATTTGCTACCAAATAAACCTGTTGGACTTGAACCTGGTGTTGTTAAAACTCTTACTGTGTTTACCCCAGTCCAACGCCGCCACATCATTGATAGGAATGGCATAGACAAAGAATGTAAATGGTGATAAAGACTGAGAATGGTGTTAGTAGCGTCCATTAAGAGATCAGAATGTGTAAATGACAGAACAAAGGTATAGAGTGTCGAAGGACAACCTGAGGAATGTGGTAATTGGCCCTAGTGGGGGGAGGGGGTTGGAAAACAAGGTGGAAAGTGAGATGTTAGAAGTGGAAAAGTAAAAATTAATATAAAGTAATAAAAATGGATGTATAAAATGGAAAGAAGAAATGAAATAAAATAAATAGAAGTGGGGTGAAGGTGGAGGAGAGAGTTCACCCTCTGAAGTTGTTGAACTCGGTGTTCCAGGATGTGAAGTGCCCATTTGGAAGATGAAAGCACTTCTGGACTGAACATTGGGCATCATCTTCCAGGAGAATTGATTTTGTGCCAATGTGAAATTCCCACAGGATCTTTCATTGGTGCCTGCCATTCCGAAACAGGAAATCCATTGGTGGACAGTGTGAAACTGATTGGCTTCCTGTTAATGGGATGCAGGTGAAGGCCTGACCGGAATCTTCCCCCCCACACATCCGATTCTTTGTGATGCCAGCAGGAAAACATGCCGGTCCACATCACAACCCAAACAGCATGGTGTGCAGAAGTCGGGACTTATCTGACGGAGTTCAGAGGCTGCCAGCGACCCTGGGACTTCACAACAATGGGTTGGGGGAGTGTTTGTCATCTTCCAGCTTCAGTGTCATCAAGGAAGTCCATCTCACGGACTCAAGTGTGTCCCTGGAGATCCATCTTATTTCTTCAACGGTGGATCAGTGATGTTGGGTGATTTTTAAATATGGCACCCAGATATGACGGCAGGACTTGCACAATCAAGCCCACCCTGCCACAGAACTAACTCCCCAGATCCATAATTAATGAGATGAGGGCTGGAAGAAAGAGCTTTTTTTCGCATTAGCCTCTGCAGCGGGAAACACTCCCCATCCCTGCCACGGGACTTAGGCTGGAATTCTCCGCTCTTGTACACCCGGCTACCGCTGCCAGTGAGCACAGAGAATTTGGCGCTCAAAATTCGACACAGTTTTGGATGGCACAGTGGTTAGCACTGCTGCCTCACAGCGCCAGGGACTCGGGTTCGATTCCAGCCTTGGGTGAGTTTGCACATTCTCCCCCTGTCTGCTCCGGTTTCTTCCCACAATCCAAAGAAGTGCAGCTTAGGTGGGTTGACTTTGCTAAAATTGCCCCTTAGTGTCCCAAGATGTGTGGGTGAGAGGGAATTATGGTGAATTTGCGGGGATAGGGCTGGAGAGTGCTGGGGAAGAAACTCCGTCAAAGAGTCAGTGCAATCTCGATGGGCCAAATGGTGGTCTTCTGCACTGCAGGGATTCTATGATTTCTATGGATCCAGAACTGGCTTGCCTGCAGAAGGCAGAGAGTGGCTGTGGAGGGGTCTTTCTCTGCATGGAGGTCAGTGACCAGTGGAGTGCCCCAGGGATCTGTTCTGGGACCCTTGCTGTTTGTCATTTTCATAAATGACCTGGATGAGGAAGTGGAGGGATGGGTTGGTAAGTTTGCTGACGACACCAAGGTAGGTGGTGTTGTGGATAGTTTGGAGGGATGTCAGAAGTTGCAGCGAGACATAGATAGAATGCAAGACTGGGCGGAGAAGTGGCAGATGGACTTCAACCCGGATAAGTGTGTAGTGATCCATTTTGGCAGATCCAATGGGATGGAGCAGCAGTATAAAATGAAGGGTACCATTCTTAGCAGTGTAGAGGATCAGAAGGACCTTGGGGTCCGGGTCCATAGGACTCTTAAATCGGCCTCGCAGGTGGAGGATGCGGTCAAGAAGGCGTATGGCGTACTAGCCTTCATTAATCGAGGGATTGAGTTTAGGAGTCGGGAGATAATGCTGCAGCTTTATAGGACCCTGGTTAGACCCCACTTGGAGTACTGCGCGCAGTTCTGGTCACCTCATTACAGGAAAGATGTTGAAGCCATTGAAAGGGTGCAGAGGAGATTTACAAGGATGTTGCCTGGATTGGGGGGCATGCCTTATGAGGATAGGTTGAGGGAGCTTGGTCTCTTCTCCCTGGAGAGACGAAGGATGAGAGGTGACCTGATAGAGGTTTACAAGATGTTGAGAGGTCTGGATAGGGTAGACTCTCAGAGGCTATTTCCAAGGGCTGAAATGGTTGCTACGAGAGGACACAGGTTTAAGGTGCTGGGGGGTAGGTACAGAGGAGATGTCAGGGGTAAGTTTTTCACTCAGAGGGTGGTGGGTGAGTGGAATCGGCTGACGTCGGTGGTGGTGGAGGCAAACTCGTTGGGGTCTTTTAAGAGACTTCTGGATGAGTACATGGGATTTAATGGGATTGAGGGCTATAGATAGGCCTAGAGGTGGGGATGTGATCGGCGCAACTTGTGGGCCGAAGGGCCTGTTTGTGCTGTGGCTTTCTATGTTCTATGTTCTATTTAAAAGCATGAAAACAGAAAGTAAGGTTTTTAGGCAATAAATGCTTAAGATTTTAAATTTTCAAAGACAGATGTAATTAACATAAATCCCAGCAATTTTGCTGTGGCTCTCAATAATATCTCTGCAGCAGGACTGGATAACCCCAAAGGCAGGCAAAGTCTGAAAATTCCGGCTCCAGTCCCAGAAGGAGAATCCTGCCTGAATTGTATTGGAGTCAATGGGCAGCACAGTGGTTAGCACTGCTACCTCACAGTGGCAGGGACCCAGGTACAATTCCGGCCTTGGGTGACTGTCTGCATGGGGTTCGCACATTCTCCCTGTGTCTGCGTGGGTTTCCTCTGGGTGGAATTGTTGGTGAAGCCTTGATGGGCCGAACAGCCTCCTTCTGCACTGTAGAAATTCTATGAAAATACCATTGATTTTAATTTGATCTATTATTGTCACATGTATTAACATACAGTGAAAAGTATTGTTTCTTGCGCGCTATACAGACAAAACATACCGTTCATAGAGAAGGAGAGAGTGCAGATTGTAGTGTTACAGTCATAGCTAGGGTGTAGAGAAAGATCAACTTAATGCAAGGTAAGTCCATTCAAAAGTCTGACAGCAGCAGGGAAGAAGCTGTTCTTGAGTCGGTTGGTACGTGACCTCAGACTTTTGTATCTTTTTTCCGATGGAAGAAGGTGGAAGAGAGAATGTCCAGGGTGTGTGGGGTCCTTAATTATGCTGGCTGCTTTGCCGAGGCAGCGGGAAGTGTAGACAGAGTCAATGGACGGGAGGCTGGTTTTAAGCAGTCATTAAGCAATGAGTTAAACTTCAAAATGAAATCTGAGCATTAGTATATTTGCTTGTGAAGTTAAATAATTTTTACTTTTATAGACTCACCAGTTTTAATTATAACATTGAAATGTGTAGCAACAAAATTGCATTATGGAAACTGCCATCTGAGAAAGAAACACTAATAATTTACTCGTATCGGATTACAGTTCTGTACATGTTTTCCATTAGCCTCCGATTCCATTGTCTTTTAACGTTTAGGATAATGCTTTTTGAAGAGCTATCTATTGTAATGAGACCTCATTTCCTAGCAGTTAATGAGCACTTCTGCAAGATGCATTCAAATACATGTGCTAAGAGGTCTCCCCTTTTCCTTCCGATATTTTTTCTCCACACACTGAACAACATGCAGAAACATGGAACTGAAAGCTTCTCGAAGGCAATAGATGCTGGAACACCCACAGCCCACAAACAAAAAAAAAGAACCAACATTTACAATAGAAAAATAGACGCAATGTTGATGAAAACAGCATGACTGTAAAGTAATGTTTTTAGGTAATAAATGCTTGCTGACACAAGATTTTAAATTTCCAAATACAAATATAATCAACATATACATATCTCAACAATTTTGGTAGATCTTTCAATAATATTTCTGCATTCTGAGAAAATATTTGAAAGCTTTCGGTCACTTTATCAGCGTATGCTATATGCAGCATTTCCCAATATACACCTCGGCATTGTCAGTCAGGTTTTATTAGTGTCACAAATAGGCTTGCATTAACGCTGCAATGAAGTTACTGTGAAAATCCCCTAGTCGCCACATTCCGGCTCCTGTTCGGGTACACTGAGGGAGAATTTAGCACGGCCAATGCACCTAACCAGCACATCTTTCGGACTTGTGGAAGGAAACCGGAGCACCCGGAGGAAACCCACGCAGAAACAGGGAGAATGTGCAGACGCCACACAGACGGTGACACATGCCGGAAATCGAACCCGGGTCTCTGGCGCTGTGAGGCAGCAGTGCTAACCACTGTGCCGCTGTGCTAGCATTGAGTATAGGAGTTGGGACGTTTTGTTGCGGTTATATGAGTCGGTGAGGCTGCACTTGGAGTATTTTGTTCAGTTTTGGTCACCCTGTTATTGGAAGACATTGATAAACTGGAAAGAGTGCAAAGAAGATTTGCGAGGATGTTGCCAGGACTAGTGGGCCTGAGTTATTGGGAGAGGTTGGCAAGGACTTTATTCTTTGGAAGGTAGGAGATTGAGGGGTGACCTTATTGAGGTATATAAAATCTTGAGGGGCAAAGATAGGATGAACGCACATTGTCGTTTTCCCAGGGTGGGAGAAATAAAAACTCGAGGACATAAGTTTAAGGTGAGGGGGGAAAGATTTAAATGGAACCTGAGGGGCAACTTCACACTGAGAGTGGTGCGTATTTGCAATGAGCTGTCAGGGAATATGGTTGAGGCAGGTTCAATAGCAACATTTAAAAAGCATTTGGATAAGTACATGGTTGGGAAAGGATTAGAGGGATATGGGCCAAACACAGGCAATTGGGACTAGCTGGGAGAGCACTATGGTCGGCATGAACTAGTTGGGCCGAAGGGCCTGTTTCCGTGCTATGTTGCTGTATGACTCTATGATGCAACCAGTTGTGAAAGGCAGAACAATGTCCCTCTTCATCCTGAGAGGATTTTCAAAGTTTGCTTCCACACAAAGACTTTTGAAAGAAATTGCATGTCAAGTTACCAAAGATTTTATTTTGAGGAAGTCCATCAGTTATCAATCAGTTATCAATTGCAGTCAGCATTGGACACGATTGAGCATGAGTGAGGGTAAGCACCTGTGATTGTGGTTTCTATTAAATAATACAGAAGAGTTTCTTGATTAAGAATGAACGGTGGCACAGTGGTTAGGACCGCTGCCTCACAGCGCCAGGGACCCGGGTTCAATTCCGGCTTTGGGTCACTGTCTGTGTGGAATTTGCATGTTCTCCCCGTGTCTGCGTGAGTTTCCTCCGGGTGCTCAAGTTTCCTCCCACGCTCCAAAGATGTGTGGGTTAGGTTGATTGGCCATGCTAAGTTGCCCCTTAGTGTCAGGGGGATTAGCAGGGTAAATACGTGGGGTTATGGGGATAGGGCCTGGGTGGGATTATCAGTGCAGGCTCGATAGGCCGAAAGGCCTGCTTCTGCACTGTAGGGATTCTATGATTCTAATGAAATTCGGTTAATTTTTCAAGTGTTCGAGGAATTAAAGAGCTTTTGTATTTAAAAAAATTGGAATGGCATAAGGAATTTGCTTTTGGGCATCTTATGAAACAACTTCTGTGTAGAAATTTGTTAAAGAGCATTGTGCACTGGATTGAAACCACCCCTGCCCCACTAAAGGAAACTAAAGGGAAGCCCATGATGTTCTGTCTATTCATTTTAAGAAGCCTGGACATTTAAAGCAGGAATGATTAATGATGGGGACAGTGGTACTGAGTGTGCAAGAATCTAGTGAGGTTTAGGATGGGTCCGGAGGAGGCTGGTGGATGAGAATATAATGGAGAGGGAAGGTTGAAGCTTGATGGCTTTCAAAGAACCAGCCACATTTTGGATCCATAAGTTCATAAGATATAGGAGCAGAATTAGGCCATTCGGCCCATCGAGTCTGTTTCGCCATTCGATCATGGCTCTGATATGCTCCCCATCCCCATTTTCCTGCCTACTCTCCATAACCCTTCAACCCATTACCAATTAAAGATCTGTCTCACTTCTCAAATTTACTCACTGTCCCAGCATCCACTGCACTTTAGAGTAGTGAATTCCACAGATTCACAACCCTTTGGGAGAAGCAGTTTCTCCTCAACTCTGTTTTAAATTTGCTACCCCCTATCCTAAGACTATGACCTCTTGTCCTAGAATGCCCCACAAGAGGAAGCATCCACTCCATGTCTACTTTATCCATACCTTTTATATTGTATACCTCAATTTGATCTCCCCTCATTCTTCCAGAGGGTATGGGCTTAACCTGTTCAATCTCTCTTCATCCCATTCACTTTGCTTCGCCCTCCTCCACAAGGCTAATGCACCCCGCTCTTGAGTATAATCCCAGACTAATTCTGTTTCTAAAATCCTCTCCTCAGTCATGTGGAACTTGAGTTTCCTCTTCAGACTCCTCCTCTCAATGCTCACAAACCAATTTGCCTGGTACCACTTCATCTTAATCCCCAAACTGGCCTGTTCTCTTAGATGCTGAGATCTCCTTCCCCCAGTGTATCCAAAGCTCAAACTGCGCTAGAGCTCTGTAGTCTTAAATGTCTTCCCAAGTTCCCAGATGCTAGAAAAAACACCCATGAAATGCTGCCAAATCTTGAGACCCCATTCCATTACTGCTGCATCTGGAGTTTGTGTTCCCAGCTCTCAGGTCTGTTCCTTGGCATAACATTTCAATTCTGATTAAATCCTGTCAAATGTAATTAAAATGATATTTAATTATATTAGTGTTATCTTTCTCAAAGTAGAAAGCACGTTGTGGCTCTGACTATTCATGATGTGGAGATGCCGGTGTTGGACTCTGGCTATTCATCAATGGGCAATTAGCTTGGTATATGAGCTGCTGAAAGGTATAATCAAATTTGATTGAACTTTATAGAGATTCCTTTTTTCTCCTCTCGTGAATACCACAAATGTCCAAATGAGGCTGAAGAATTCAGAAAGGATGACCCAACCATGCATCTAAATGTAAAGGCTTGTTATCTCCAGCGTCTGTACACACAAGGAATATTAAATTGTATTGAAGGGACAATGTCATGTGTGCTTGATGAAGATTAAGTCACCAGGTAAAAACGTCAAGTTTCACATTAGCCAAAAGAGAAAATGCTGGAATATCTCAGCAGGTCTGGCAGCATCTGTAAGGAGAGAAAAGAGATGATCAGCCATATCCCTGTAACCCCACGAGGGGTTGTTGTCGGTGCAGACTCGATGGGCCAAATGGCCGTCTTCTGCACTGTAGGGTTTCTATGAAAAAAAATTTCTATCCTATGAAATTGGAGCACCCAGAAGAAAGCCACACAGCCACAGGGAGAATGTGCAAACTCCGCACAGTCAAAGCTGTGACAAAGGGTCATCTGGACTCGAAACGTCAGCTCTTTTCTCTCCTTACAGATGCTGCCAGATCTGCTGAGATTTTCCAGCATTTTCTCTTTTGGTTTCAGATTCCAGCATCCGCAGTAATTTGCTTTTATCCAAGTTTCACAAAAGGTTCATTCCTTGAATTCCAGTTAAATGAGGATTCATTTGGTGTCTGCTCTACCTTGTGTCCAGTTATTAGAATCCCTACAGTGCAAAAGGAAGCCATTCGGCCCATCAAGCCTGAACCAACAACAATCCCATCCCGACCCTATCTCCATAATCCCACGTATTTACCCTGTTAATCCCTCGATACTAAGAGGCAATTTAGCCTGGCCAATCAACCTCACCTGCACATCTTTGCACTCTGGTTTCCTCCCACACACCAAAGATGTGTGGGTTAGGTTGATTGGCCATGCTAAATTGACCCTTAGCGTCAGGGGGATTAGCAGGGTAAATACATGGGGTTACAGGGATATGGCCTGGGTGGGGCTGTTGTCGGTGCAGACTCGATGGGCCAAATGGCCACCTTCCACTGTAAGGTTTCTATGAAAAGAAAATTTCTACCCTACGAAATTGGAGCATCCGGAAGAAACCCATGCAGCCACAGGGAGAACGTGTAAACTCCTGGTGTCCTGTCAAGCAGACATCAAGAAATTGTACCTGTGAATTCTCAGATACTTTCGACCAGTTTGCTTACTACAAGGTTTTACCCCCAGTGTCCTTATTTGCAAGATGGACAAGTAAAGGTTCAACACTCCGCACAGTCACCTGTAAAATAAATATCTGTGGAATGATCATGTTTTTGTAAAGTTGGGTACAAAAACAACTTAACATCCCCATAAGCATCATTTAAAAGCCCTCCATTGTAATCAACACTAATGGAACCACAAAAAAAATCAGATTAGTGAAGCAGTCAAATTATAACCATTGCTTTACAGCAGAAGTTGGTAACCTTTGGCCCTTTATTGATATATAATTAAAAATGAATCACTCGTCTTGGCTCTGCTACTCCGACAGGTACTGGATAAAGGCTCAGCATCGTTTAATGATCTTGTGGGAGTCGTTAGTCGTACATGACACATAACCACACTTCAGAGTTACTCCCTTTATATTTGAAGTCTCCCTCATTGTACACAAGCTGTAGCCAGTAGAGCGAATGGTGAATCCTGTCTTCTCATCAGGAGAGTTATTGAGTGAGCCAAGGGATTGATTGATGGCAAGGTGGGGAATATATGACGGAATAATTGGATGTGGACTGTGGATGGAATAGGCTGTACAGCCTGATAACTCGCTGGCTTTCTCACTCTAGTCTTTACGTTTTCAGAATAGGGTAGGCGCCATTTTGCCTTTCTACTGAAAAGGCTGCTGCTGCTGTGGGCGGCACAGTGGTTAGCACCGCTGCCTCTCAGCGCCGGGGACCTGGGTTTGATTCCCGGCTTGGGTCACTGTCTGTGCAGAGTCTGCACGCTCTCCCTGTGTCTCTGTGGGTTTACTCCGGGTGCTCCGGTTACCTCCCACAGTCCAAAAGACGAACTCGTTAGGTGAATTAGCCATGCTTTATTCTTCCTCAGTGTACCTGAACAGGCGCCGGAATGTGGCGACTAGGGGATTTTCACAGTGACTTCATTGCAGTGTTAATGTAAGCCTACTTGTAACAATAAATAAACTTAAAAATTACACTAGGTTTATTCTGTAAATTCATAATCACTGGAAACTGGATTGAAAGTATGTAAACTAAATTTACTCCTAGCAGAGAGAGATTTTCTCTCCATCAATCTGGACTGAACTGTAACATAGGAGGTGAACAGTCAGACCAATGATATGTGAACACCACTGTGCTATTCAACTCTCCATTTGGGTGTGCTGTGGGATTGCATTTCGGTTAGTGTGGCGACTAGGGGATTTTCGCAGTAACTTCATTGCAGCGTTAATCTAAGCCAATTTATGACACCAATAAATAAACATTTTTTTTAAATGAAAAGATTCGCAGGGAAAGCATTTAAACATGGCCCAGCACGTCGATTCCTGGACCTGTTCACAACTCACTCCTTGAGACTCGAGCAGGACTGAGCTCCTGGAATTCTGCCTAATTGCTTTGTAAAGATTCATCTCACTGCAGTGACTGCAAATGGACTCATCCCTGATCAACACCATGTTGTCTCACTGTGGGAATTAGCCCTGGCGGATTAAACAAGCACTGCCTGAGAATAAATGCCAATTAAGTCTTCATAATCAGGTCTCCATTTCCGCATAAACAGCACACCACAAAACGCCGCAACGTAACGTGACAGCGGCAGCTCCCTTAATGGAAAGGACAACACAATCGTCACAAGAATATTTTTGTCTCTATATGGAGGAAACCAAAGGATAAATATTTCTTTAAAGTTTTAACGTTTAAGTTTTTAAAAAAGTTTATAGTTTATTTATTAGTGTCACAAGTAGGTTTACATTAACACTGCAATGAAGTTACTGTGAGAATCCCCTTGTCGCCACACTCTCGGCGCCTGTTTGGGTACACTGGGGGAGAATTTAGCACGGCCAATCCACCTAACCAGCACGACTTTCAGACTGTGGGAGGAAACTGGAGCACCCGGAGGAAACCCACGCAGGCATGGGGAGAACATGCAGACTCCGCACAGACGGGAATCGAACCTGGGTTCCTGAGGGCCGCAGTGCTAACCACTGTGCCACCGTGCCGCCCACTTGAAGCTAGTAATGGTTCTATTAATATTATAGAAAATGATTCATCATTTATATATGAAATATTCAGTATGTGTTAAATGTATTTAATCTTATTCATGGGGTCCTGGTTAGTGAACAAGCCTGATTTCAACCTTGCGGCCCACTGAGATGGAGGAGGGTCACTCAGGCGGACCACCTATTCGCCCACGCTGCCCTGGTTGTAATGATTGAAATGCTGCAGCCAATTGGTTTTCTTACATTGGATATGAGCGGCACTAGCAAAGACAGCATCTGTTACTTGTCCCAAAGCACACAGGAAATAGGATAATGATCTGATTTTTTGATATTTGTTGAGGGATTTGTTATTGGTGAAGACACAAGTGACCTTCAAATAGTGGCATGTGAGGACCAATGGTTAACATCTCAATGCAAGAGTGGCATCTCTGACAGTGCAGCACTCCCTCAGCACTGGAGTGACCGCCAGACTTCGTACCCGTGTCGATGGAGTGGGGCTTGGGGGTGTGTGCCACCCATCACACCATGGCTAGCACTAATGCAGGAATGGAGGGACAGATAATAGTTGATAATAAGGCATGGTAGTAGACTTTAATATTGTGTAAAGGAGAATTGTTTTCATAGAGTCATAGCATCCCTACAGTGCAGCTGGAAGCCTTTCAGCCCATCAAGTCTGCACCGACTCTCCGAAAGAGCATCTTACCTTGGCTCACCACCCCGTTCTATCCCTGTAACCCTGCACATTAACCATGGCTAATCCGCCTAACCTACGCATCTTCTTGGACACTAAGGGACAATTTAGCATAGCCAATCCACCTAACCTGGCCAATCCACCTTAACTTTACACCTTTGGCCTGTGGGCGGAAACTGGAGCACCTGGAGGAAACCCACGTAAGACACGAGGAGGATGTGCAAACTCCACACTGTCACCCAAGACCGGAATCTACCCCGGTTCCCTGGTGCTGTGAAGCAGCAGTGCTGACCACTGTGCTGCCCATAATTTTCTTACATTGAAATCGTTGTGATTAACATTTGAAGATTATCTCTCCAAGTTCCTCAGTTTATAAACAGTGGTTCTTTAGCAGAATTACACATCATTTATCAAAGTCAAGAAAGTAGGTTGAATAGAGTGTTTGTTCATCTGCCTCAGTGTGGGAGGAACTACATTGGGACATGATGCACACTGGCAAAGGGCCAACTCTTTAAAGGATCTTAAGTGATGCAAAGTTGTGACAATGATTGATGTTGCCCTGTTCATTTTAATAATGTTAATGCAAGTTATTGTGAAACAATTACTACACTATAAATTGGTGCACAATTATTGTGTTCTGAGCAAAATAAAGTTTGATTTTCTTGTGTGTGATACTGAAAAATGGGAATGCGTGTGGCCTAATTTTAACCGGTATATAATATTCTTCTTGTTTCGCTATGTAATGGTAAAATCTTTGGTGATGCAGCACTATAAAGCAACAGTGGTTAGCACTGCTGCCTCATAGTGCCAGGGACCCAGGTTCAATTCCAGCCTCGGGTCACTGTCTGTGCGGAGTTTGCACTTCTGGTGTAATCTGCTGGTGTAATCTGCCATTCTGTAGGGGCGGCACGATAGCACAGTGGTTAGCACTGCTGCTTCACAGCTCCAGGGACACGGGTTCGATTCCCGGCTTGGGTCACTGTCTGTGTGGAGTTTGCACATTCTCCTCGTGTCTGCGTGGGTTTCCTCTGGGTGCTCTGGTTTCCTCCCACAGTCCAAAGATGTGCGGGTTAGGTTGATTGGCCATGCTAAAAATTGCCCTTAGTGTCCTGAGATGCGTAGGTTAGAGGGATTAGTGGGTAAATGTGTCAGGATATGGGGGTAGGGCCTGGGTGGGATTGTGGTCGGTGCAGACGCGATGGGCTGAATGGCCTCTTTCTGTACTGTAGGGTTTCTATGATTTCTCCCTAGTGCAGGGTGGTGGTTGATAGCTCTGTGACTTGGCAGGCCTAGGATGGACTCTTCAGAAATCGATCGATCTGCTATTCTATTTGAAACTGCCTCTTGTTTCACTTGCAACAAAGGTGGATTTTCATCGGATGAATTCCTCGGATGAACAGGTTTGGAGTGAAAGGTAGATTGATATACTTGTGTCAGACATAAGATAGGATTGTGGTTGTGGAAGGCCATTCAGATATCTCAATTGGTTCACCCAGAAAGATCCGGATCACCACCCTCTTTCCCCCATTCAGTATTCAATTGATCTGTGAGTTTCTTTGCCTCACAAAAGTCACGTTTCACGCTTTGGTTACTTTGTGTGAAGAAAATATTCCTTGGAGCTGTCTGGAATTTTACCTCTGTTCCCTCGTGCTACAAGTCATTAAGACGTGAAAGTTTCTGAAACATTTCTCTGGCAACACCACTGACTGAGAGAGTCCAGGTATAGATTGACTGAACGAGCATTCCAGTCATGCACTAAGGGTGTAGAATCAAAAGTGATTTCTTGCTTTTAAAACTCACTTTGACACTCCCAGCCTCAGAAGTAAAAGGAGCCATTGCTGTGTCCCTGGTGTGGAGACAGTTTAATTAAATCAGACATTCAGTATCTGCAGGCAAGCGGCTAACATGAAATGCAATCCCACAGCACATCCAAATGGAGAGTTGAGTAACGCAGTGGTGTTCACGTATCATTTTCACTGAGAACAATTGGTGCGCAAGTGGTTCACTAGAGGAGTGAAGACATCAGTGCGGTTCCTCGGAGCTGTACACAGCACCCCACAAACACATGGAGTTACATATCGCTGCAGCATTTGACGAAGATCAGGAGCAGTGAAGAATGGCTCGCAGACGATACTTCACCCCCTATGTTCAGTCCAGGCTGATGGAGAGAAAATCTTCTCTCTCTGCTGGGAGTAAATTTAGTTTACATACTTTCAACCCAGTTTCCAGTGATTATGAGTTTACAGAATAAACTTAGTGTAATTTTTAAGTTTATTTATTAGTGTCACAAGTCGGCTTACATTAACACTGCAATGAGGTTACTGTGAAAATTCCCTCGTCACCACACTCCGGCACCTGTTAGGATACACTGAGGGAGAATTTAACATGGCCGATGCACCTAACCAGCGCGTCTTTCGGACTGTGGGAGGAAACTGGAGCATCCAGAGGAAACCCATGCAGACATGGGGAGAATGTGTAAACTCCGAGCATACAGTGACCCAAGCTGGAAATCGAACCTGGGGCCCTGGCGCTGTGAGGCAGCAATGCTAACCACTGTGCCACCCAGAGTGCAGAGCTGGTGGATTACTTTTGAAGGGTAATTTGGCAGCTATTCAGATAAACCATGGCCATTATGCAAAATGAAGGATACTGTCATGGCTGACACAGATTGTTCCTCTGAATCGGGGTTAGGACATATTGTCAGAGTGGTGGGACCTACCTTTATTTTTCCATGCCGCACCCCTGTCTTCAGTGCTTGGAATAGGTGCTGGAGGTAAAAGTCTTCCATACCTCAACACTGATGCCCTTCAACTTAATGTACCCAGAGAGATCAGAAATAAAATTAAAAATGACAAAATAAACATAAAAGCAGCACGAAGACAAAGAGGATCCTGAAGAGCGATCCTGTCTGAAGCACGCATAGGTGAATTATACAGCCCTTTCCTCCCTGTTTCCCACACCACCCCTACGCCCACCCCAACTTCACCATCATGAGCGTCCTGGTCCTATTATATTCCATGAGACTTGTTTCGGCAGGAAGTATCGTCTGCTAGCCATTCTTCACTGCTCCTGATCTTCGTCAAATGCTGCAGCGATATGTAACTCCATGTGTTTGTGGGGTGCTGTGTACAGCTCCGAGGAACCGCACTGATGTCTTCACTCCTCTAGTGAACCACTTGCGCACCAATTGTTCTCAGTGAAAATTAGATGGTGAATCTTGACCCAGTTCCCCCCCAGATCAATTACTAATGGCCACGCCAGCCGTTCATTTCAATACTGGAAAAGGCCAAAGCACTTGGAGCGCACACATAATTTGTCTGGAGAAATATCATCGCAATGGTTTCCACCTCGTGAAATGGGGTGAATTACGGTTGAGGGTGATTGGGGATTTCTTTAGCCTTTAAACGTTACAAATATCGGTCTTTAAGCTTTAGACTAACCCTGCAGCATTAAAGGAAAAACATTGGATTTGTATTCCTGCAAAAGCAGCAGATGTTTGACTGTAAGCTGTGGATAAATGGACTGAGTCCTCGAGTGTGCTGTGTAGAGTTTCTTTAAAGCTTAAATAAATTAGAGTAGATTTTCATTACCTGTGGAATAACCCGTCAGCTCTTGCTGTCAGTCATGGCTCAATGACTGTACTCTTCCGTCTGAGTCAGAACGTTGTACTGCAGAGACCATGGCTCCTTGTTCTAAAGTTTAAAGTTCATTTATTCGTGTTACAAGTAGGCTTATGTTAACTGCCGTGAAGTTACTGTGAAAATCCCCTGGTCGCCACACTCCGGCGCCTGTTTGGGTACACTGAGGGAGAATTTAGCACGGCCAATGCACCTAACCAGCACGTCTTTTGGACTGTGGGAGAAAACCGGAGCACCCGGAGGAAACCCACGCAGACACGGAGAGAATGTGCAAACTCCACACAGACAGTGACCCAAGCCAGGAATCAAACCCAGGTCCCTGGCGCTGTGAGGCAGCAGTGCTAACCACTGTGACAGTATCCCGGTGCTGTGCTGTCGACGATACAATTTATCAGATGAGATGTGATACCATCAAGTACCCTCTTGAGTACTATATTGAAAAAAAGCAGAGGCGTTCTCCCCTGGTATCCTGGTCAATACCTATCCCTCAACCATTGTCACTAAAGTAGATTTTCTGACCATTTAGCACATCACTGTTTTCAGGACTTTGCTATGCACTGTTGTGTTTCCTACATTACAACAGTGACCACACTTCAAAAATAGTACTTAATGGGTTGTAAGGTGCTTTGGATGTTCTTAAGTCATGAAAGGCAGTATATTAATGCACATTCTTTCTTTACCTGTTTTAAAGTTGAACAGTCTGAAATGCAACTTTATTTTATTATTTATTGTTCTAACTTCTCCTGCTGTTTCCCTGAGGTGCAGACTCCATCCTGGGTAGAACTCGATGGATCTTCTGAATCAAGTTGGTGGTGGAGGCAGAGACTCTAAACTCGTCTTAAAAGTACCTGGATCTGCACCTTGTGCTGTAACCTGCAGGGCTGTGGGACAGGTGGAGGAGTGTGGGACTAGAAAAGGCGCCTGGGTGTCCTTGGGCTGGCATGGACAAGATGGATCAAATGTCCTCCTTTTGTGCCGTAACTTTTCTATGGTTCCATGCCAGGGCTAGAACGTGTAGCTAAGTGGCTTCGCATGTCAGCCCAGGTACCGAATAAATAGGAAAGGAAAAATAAACTTTCTTTCCCAACATCTTTTAACGATGCCCCAGATTTTGTGTCTGTGGTGCAACTGGTGAATGTTTTTTTATTCATTTGTGAGACATGGGTGTCACTGGCTGGCCAGCATTTATTGCCCATCCCGAGTTGCCCTTGAACTGAGTGGCTTGCTAGGCCATTTCAGAGGGCAGTTGAGAGTCAACCACATGGCTGTAGCTCTGTTAAGGACGGCAGATTTCCTTCCTTAAAGGACATTAGTGAACCAGTTGGGTTATTCCAACAATTGAGAATGGTCACCAATAGATTCCTAATTCCAGATATTTTGTTATTGAATTCAAATTCCACCATCTGCCATGGCGGGATTTGAACCCGGGTCCCCAGAACATGAGCTGAGTTGCTGCATTAATAGTCTAGCAATAATACCACTAGGCCATCGCCTCCCAATGAATGATGCAGCTGTTTTTATTAAACTTACACCAGTCTAGAGACTACATATAGACTTTTGCACTGCAACTTGCAGCTATTGGAAATCCTAAACAGTATGGCACCCTCTAAAGGGGATCTGGAACCTATGTGAACTGGGTAAGCAATGGTGTGCTTCCACAACCAATCCTCACTGCGACACACAGAACCGAAACCAGGAATTGTAAATTGGAATATTTCATTCAATGCCAGGTCCTATCCAGAAAGTAAAATAAAGAGAAGGAAACAATGATGGGATTAAGAAAGAGCGATAAAAGCATCAAAGTAAAGGTTGTAAAAAAAAAATTGAAAACTCCAACAGTAATTAAAATCTAATAGAATGAGATTACATGCTCTTAAAAGTACATTTTTAGTAACAGCAATGTGGTTGGGTAACTGGTTCTTGAACAACTACATGAAGACCATCCTGGAATAGTCCGGATGAAGGAATGAGCACATAGTTATTTTTGGTGGACAGGTCTGGATGCTCAGGTGGAAGAAAAAGTGGGGGAGTGTCAATCCTGTGTACAAATAAGAAATATAACACCATTGTCTCCTTTACACGCCAAAAATGCCACGGCAATGATTACACGTAGATTTTGCTTTTCCATTTTAGAGTTGCATATTCTTAGTAATAAATGGTGCACACTCAAAGTGGCCAGAAGTTGTCATCATGAGGTCTACTACATCTGAACAAATCATTGAAAAATGTGATGAAAATTTTCCAAGATTTAGTAAACCAGAACAGATTGTTAGCAATAATAGTTCATAGTTTACTTCACAGGAGTTTGAGAATTATCTCAAATTAAATGGCATTCATCATATATAATCCACACCTTACTGTCCATCAGACGATGGATTAGCTGAAAGATTTGTACAATCCTTGAAACATTCTTTAAAGCTTCAAAAGAGTAAGGTTTATTATCCCATTGTGTGAATAGCTTTTTATAGAAACACTACTCATGCGACTATCCAAAGTTCACCTGCATTACTACACTTAAAGAGAAAGTTGAGAACTATATTTGATTTGTTATTATCTCCAGAAACTTCAGAGGTAGTGGAGTGTCAAACAACAATCTCTAACTTGCTAAGTGAGATGCGAGGACAAGAACAGGTCCAATTTCTTACACACTTCAAACTGAAGATCAGCTAGTTTGGCAACGCCATGCTAACCAATTGTTGTCATCTCAAAGAAGATTTCTCAGAATCATCTCCAGCTTCTTTAGTTCCAAGCGTTGTGAACTCTACTATGAAAGACTTGGTTGAATCTGAGTTGCCTGATAATTGTGTCTTTGCTGCTATACCACATGAGAATGATGCAGAATTAGTTCCAAGTGAAGAAGTATCTACTGAAGTTCCAAATCATACTTCTGGGATCAAGGACAGCCGAATTCCGGAATGTCATGTACAACCAAAGATGGATAGATGTCCTCCTGATTGACTTTCTTGTTGACTGTGTATAATGATTAATGATGCATAGTGCTGTGTCCAGAGTACTATTGATCTTATGAACAACATCATCGTGAACTATTGTCATGACCACAGAATAAAGAGGTTATATGTTTAAAAAGGGTTGCAGGTTGCTTTAAGAGCTGATCACATGATTTGATGATGATGTCATTAGGGTATGTGCTCAGACTGATGTTTTACTTTCAGTTTTGTATTCTGATGCAGAGAAAAGAACCGGCTATTTAATAAAACCTGTCGTGTATTACTTTGATTCCACGTGTGCAAACCAAGTCTTTTTCTTTTTTGGTTAAAACCCACAACCCCGAACATAGTTAGGACATTACAAGTTTAGAAGAATGAGAGGCAATCTTATTGAAACATATAAGATTGGGAGGGGAGTTGGTGGGGTGGATACTGGAAGGATGTTTCTACTTGTAGAATAGATCAGAACTAGAATAGGGTGGAATAGTTTAAGAATAAGAGGGCACCCTTTTAAGATGGAGGTGAGGAGAATGTTTTTCTCTCAAGCGTGTGGAATTCTCCTTGTCAGAAATCTGGGAAGGCTGGGTCATTGAATTTATTCCAGGCTGAGTTAGTCTGAATTTTGATATACACAGGAGTCAAATGTTATTAGGGGGTGAGGGGGGGGGGGGGCGGGGGATGGCAGAGAGAAAAGACGAGTTGAGACTACAACCAGATCAGCCATGAACCTCTTGTATGGTGGAGCAGGCTCAATGGGCTAAATGGCCTTTTCCCACTCCTATGTTCCGATGGCAGTAACTTTTTATCTGGTTGCAGCAACTTACATACATTTTTCCAGGAATGCAAAGGATGTTCAAACATGGGATGGCCTATATCACTCTGACAGAACTAATTTCCCAGTTGCAGAACAATATTGGATGGAAAGAAATATGATGCACAATGATATGTGTGGAGGGGGCAACACTGGAGGAGGAATTAGATTAGGGGTGGCACAGTGGCGCAGTAGTTAGCATTGCAGCCTCACGGCTCCAGGAACCTGGGTTCAATTTCGGCCTTGGGTCACTGTCTGAGTGGAGTTTGCACATTCTCACCGTGTCTGCATGGGTTTCCTCCCAAAGATGTGTGGGTTAGGTTGATTGGCCATGGTAAATTGGCCTTCTTGTCAGAAGCATTAGCAGGGTAAAATATATGAGATCGGAATAGGGACTGGGTAGGATTGTGGTCAGTGCAGACTCGATGGGCCAAATTACCTCCTTCTGCACTGTAGGGATTCTATGATTCTATGAAAGATCATAAGAACATAAGAAATAGGAGCAGGAGTAGGCCATCTAGCCCCTCGAGCCTGCCCCACCATTCAATAAGATCATGGCTGATCTGAAGTGGATCAGTTCCACTTACCCGCCTGATCCCCATAACCCCTAATTCCCTTACCGATCAGGAATCCATCTATCCGTGATTTAAACATATTCAACGAGGTAGCCTCCACCACTTCAGTGGGCAGAGAATTCCAGAGATTCACCACCCTCAGAGAAGACGTTCCTCCTCAACTCTGTCCTAAACTGACCCCCCTTTATTTTGAGGCTGTGCCCTCTAGTTCTAGCTTCCTTTCGAAGTGGAAAGAATCTCTCACCTCTACCCTATCCAGCCCCTTCATTATCTTATAGGTCTCTATAAGATCCCCCCTCAGCCTTCTAAATTCCAACGAGTACAAACCCAATCTGCTCAGTCTCTCCTCATAATCAACACCCCTCATCTCTGGTATTAACCTGGTGAACCTTCTCTGCACTCCCTCCAAGGCCAATATATCCTTCCGTAAATAAGGGGACCAATACTGCACACAGTATTCCAGCTGCGGCCTCACCAATGCCCTGTACAGATGCAGCAAGACATCTCTGCTTTTATATTCTATCTCCCTTGCGATATAGGCCAACATCCCATTTGCCTTCTTGATCACCTGTTGCACCTACTGACTGTCTCATGCACAAGGACCCCCAGGTCCCTTTGCACAGTAGCATGTTGTAATTTTTTTCCATTTAGATAATAATCCAATTTGCTATTATTTCCTCCAAAGTGAATAACCTCGCATTTGTCCAGGATAACTTTACAGATTTATTGTTTTGGGGCCATTGTTTGCATAATTGCACCTGTATAATTAAACCTAGTGCTTTCAAAGAACATCCTTCAAACCAATTGAGGGATGTATTTAAACATTTAGTCAATGTTAATCAAATTATAAAGTCTTCAGAACAAAAAAGTAATCCAATCTCTTTAGAGTTGAAGACATTTGTTAAATAGCACATCAGGAAAATTAGATTTGATGCAGTTGTTTGACAAGTTGTATTTTAAACCAGCAATCTAGCTTTTGAACCATGGAAAGTCATAAAGCTGGCATAAATCCCACCCTCAAAGTTCTCTTTTTTAAGTCTCGCTTCATCCATTTCAAAGAATTTTAATTCCATGATAGTTAACGTTCTGCATTTGTGGCTGATGAGAGATGTCAATTGAAAGGGAATTGTCATTCCAGCGTTTGTTTTAAACATAACTATTTTCATGTTCCAACCCAGTTAATGTCTCCCCACAGGACATATTAATTCCTAACCACGAGACTGCAGACTTAATCCCAGGCTTCTGCTTTTGATTTGATTTGATTTATTATGTCACATATATTAGAATCATAGAATCCCTACAGTGCAGAAAGAGGCCAAACAGCCCATCGCGCCTGCACCGACCACAATCCCACCCAGGCCCTAATTCCGTAACCACTCATATTTACTCTGCTAATCCCCCAGACACTAGGGTTAATTTAGCATGGCCAATCAACCTAACCCGCACATCTTTAAACTGTGGGAGGAAGCCAGAGCACCCGGAGGAAACCCACGAAGACACAGGGAGATCGTGGACTCCACACAGACAGTCACCCAAGGCCGGAATTGAACCCGGGTCCCTGGCGTTGTGAAGCAGCAGTGCTAACCATGTGCCACCGTGCTCTGCAGTGAAAAGTATTGTTTCTTGCGCGCTATACAGACAAAGCATACCATACATAGAGAAGGAAAGAAGACAGTGCAGAATGTGGTGTTACAGTCAATCATAGCTAGGGTGTAGAGAAAGATTGATTTAATATGAGGTAGGTCCTTCAAAAGTCTGATGGCAGCAGGGAAGAAGCTGTCCTTGAGTCGGTTGGTACGTGGCCTCAAACTTTTGTATCTTTTTTCCGACGGAAGAAAGTGGAAGAGAGTATGTCCGGGGTGCGTTGGGTCCTTGGTTATACTGGCTGCTTTTCTGAGGCAGCGGGAAGTGTAGGCAGAGTCAATGAATGGGAGGCTGATTTGTGTGATGGACTGGGCTTCATTCACAACGCTTTGTAGTTTCTCGCAGTCTTCGACAGAGCAGGAGCCAAACCAAGCTGTGATTCAACCAGAAAGAATGCTTTCTATGGTGCATCTGTAAAAGTTGTTGAGAGTCATAGTGGACATGCCAAATTGCCTTAGCCTCCTGAGAAATTAGAGGCATTGGTGGGCTTTCTTAACTATAGCATCAGCGTCGAGGGACCAGGACAGGTTGTTGGTGATCTGGACACCTAAAAACTTGAAGCTCTCGACCATTTCCTACCTCATCCCCATTGATGTAGACAGGGGTGTGTCCTCCACTGCGCTTCCTGAAGTCAATGACTATCTCCTTCATTTTATTGACATTGAGGGAGAGATTATTGTTGCCACACCAGTTCACCAGATTCTCCAGATTCTCTATCTCTTTCCTATACTCATCGTTGTTTGAGATCCGGCCCACTACAGTGGTGTCATCAGCAAACTTGAAAATCGAGTTGGTGGGGGGCCGGACTTTGGCCACACAGTCATACGTGTATAAGGAGTACAGTAAGAGGCTGAGGACACAGCCTTGTGGGGCACCAGTGTTGAGGATGATCATGGAGGAGGTGTTGTTCCCTATCCTTACTGATTGCGATCTGCGTACTTGTGTATTACTGTACTAAGCTGCTGAGGCATAAACATTTTTGACCTTTCAGTGATTTTCCTGGTGATATTCCTTTGTCCATGCATTTGCAAAGCAAACAGGACTCATTGATTATCAATCAGGAGCAGAACCCCTGGTGAAGTTTTCCATTCCATGTCCTAAGGTCATTAACACCTCACTGGCATGACAAAATGGCGGCACGGTGGCACAATGGTTAGCACTGCTGCCTCACAGCGCCAGGGACCTGAGTTCGATTCCCAGTCTGAGTCGTTGCCTGTGCGGAATCTGCACCTTCTCCCCGTGTCTGCGTGGGTTTCTTCCGCGTGCTCCGGTTTCCTCCCACGGTCCGAAAGATGTGCATTGGCCGTGCTAAATTCTCCCTCAGCGTACCTGAACAGGCGCCGGAGTGTGGCGACTAGGGGGATTTTCACAGTAACGTCATTGCGGTGTTAATGTAAGCTTACTTGTGACACTAATAAATACACTTTAAGACAGTCTAACACAGCACATGGTGATCAAACCTGAAAGTTTCCTGACACTTAAGGCTGAAGTTTAGTAGGTGAACCCTCTGGAAGCCCATAAATCTATGATCTATGTACATCAGGCACTGTACCTCAATGCAATGTTAACATATCAGTTACGTGTCCCAGAATTTGCAGTCAGTGACACAACAATGGCAATTGCCATTCAATTCGTTTACATCTGCCCACAGATTTTTCACAAGCTTTTTAGTGGCAATTTAATGCTCTGAGAGACCATTTTCAGTGTGACGCTCACAATGGGAGATCTGTGATGTGTGTGAGCAATATAAGCCTCAGTGTGTTTCTGCAAGCAGTCGAATGGAAGAATCCTCACTGAGACAGGCGGAGATTAAACCAGGAGGTGTGAACTGGAGCATTTGTTTGATTGTTAAATCATACACTGAAAATAAAATAAACAGAGAGAAAGGATGACAGGATACTGAGAGAGGGAGAAAGAGATTGAAGAGACAGAAAGAAAAAGTAAAATAAAATATTTCATTTAAATATAATTCCAACATTTAAATTCTGAAGGAATGAATTGTGGCACAGATCCACCAATTACCCACAGAACATGGCAAGAAAGGTTAGGCTTGGCAAATTAGTTTTTCAGTGCTAGAGAGGTTGTTACATGGTAATTAGCTCTTATCATCCTGTGAAAAATGGGTAAATTGAATTAAGTTAACACAAATAATACCATAAGATGAGAACTTAGTATTTTTTAAAAAATCATGCCGAAAAATATTTTGATCTACTTCAATGCACCAAGCCTAACCTTTCTTGCCATGTTCTGTGGGTAATTGGTGGATCTGTGCCACAATTCATGTCCTCTGTGTATTTCAATGTCAAATCGATCAGCGGTTAATCCTGTAGCCGATGATAGAGCAGGTTTGAGGGGCTGAATGGACTACTCCTGGCCCTATTTCTATTAATTCATAATCACATTAACACTGCAATTTTTTAAATACTCAGTTCTCGTTTTGTGGTAATACTTGTGTTGCTTAATTCAATTTACTAGATCGTGTAAACTTTAAGCGCAAAAATCTGACTGAATTTTCAACAACAGACTGTGGAGGTTGTTTACTGTAAGGCGTAGATCATTTTTAATTAAGTAATGGGTTTATGGTAACCAAGTAAAATCAATCCATTATTTAAGACCAGGCTGCAGATTCCTTAACTCTGCAAAAAGCATTTTTGTCGACATTATATGTATAAAGATGAAAATAAAAATAGCTTGAGTTTATATAGTACTTTAGCACGTCACTCAAACGTCTTAAAATATGTTATATAAAATGAATGACATTGAATCCCAGTGCCAATACTGGGGGAAGGTAACTTCTATTCCCAGATTTTGCATAGACTGTCAAGTACTCAAGGAGCAGGCTGCAAACTCAGAATTGTATCATTCTCCACAGCCTGAGCAATTCATTGTAATCTGACCTTGGGAAAAATACCCAGGTTATAGCAGTATGACTTCTTTTTCTCATTTATCATGTCAACCGCCCCGTGGCTTCTCAGCTCGAATTACCAACCTGAAACTGAATTGAGAGCTGTTACGCTCTGCAGATTTGTGTCCCCTTGGGGTTGAATTGGAAGTGCCAAGCTCATTTTGCCTGGTTCTCTTCAACCATCAGAAAGAAATTATCATCCCGTTAGTTTGGAGTAGGTTTAAACCCAGGTGTGAGGAAGCAAAAGGAAAGTGTTTTCAACTCATTCAGCTGTCTATACTATGGCCTGGATTTTGTGGTCGGTACTGACGGAGAGCTACTGACTGTTCGACTTGCATCAGTGTGGGCTTTAGAGTGAAGACCATGATGCAACATGGCATGCTTGGCAGCGAGGAATCGGAGGCATCTTTTGACCGTGCAAGGGACGGGAAGGTTCTTCAATCAACTGGAATGAAGAATCTTCACTGGGACACAGGCTGCACAGTGGTTAGCACTGCTGCCTCACAGCGCCAGGGACCTGGGTTCAATCCCCGGCTTGGGTCACTGTCCGTGTGGGGTCTGCACGTTCTCCCCGTGTCTGCGTGGGTTTCCTCCAGGTGCTGCAGTTTCCTCCTACAGCCCAAAGATGTGCGGATTAGATGAATTGGCCATGCTAAATTGCCCCTTTGTGTCAGGGGGACTAGCTTGGGTAAATATGTGGGGTTATGGAGATAGGGCCTGGGTGGGATTGTTGTCAGTGCAGGCCCAAATGGCCTCCTTCTACAGCGTAGGGATTCTATGATATGCTTTGAAGTTTTAACTCCAACTTCCTCTCCTGCAAGCCAGACTGGGCGGCACGGTAGCACAGTGGTTAGCACTGCTGCTTCACAGCTCCAGGGACCCGGGTTCGATTCCTGGCTCGGGTCACTGTCTGTGTGGAGTTTGCACATTCTCCTCGTGTCTGCGTGGGTTTCCTCTGGGTGCTCTGGTTTCCTCCCACATTCCAAAGATGTGCGGGTTAGGTTGATTGGCCATGCTTAAATTGCCCCTTAGTGTCCTGAGATGTGTAGGTTAGTGGGATTAGTGGGTAAAATATGTCGGGATATGGGGGTAGGGCCTGGGTGGGATTGTGGTCGGTGCAGACTCGATGGGCCAAATGGCCTCTTTCTGTGCTGTAGGGTTTCTATGATTTTCTTATTGAGAGGCTTGGCTCCATTTGGGGAGGGAGTGTTCTGGAGGAGGCTGCAACCACAGAAGCAGGTAAAAAATCTGTTCTGCATTGGTGGAGTGGGTGCAGAGTCTAGATCTCCAATCTGGAGGCATGGTCCAATAGCAGGGCCTGGAAGGCGAGTGGTCCAACAGCAGGAAAGATGGCAGAATGGTGGCTGGAAACAGTGCTACTCTTCCTGCCCCACAAGCAGTGCTGCAAAGGCATTTAGCTTTTCCCTGAAGCTGTCCTTGCCTTCCTTGGGCTGCTAGGTTTCCCAAGGACCAGGAAACCCAGGGTTAAATGTACAAAGCAGGGTTAAGCCTGAGGCTCCCAATCTTAAAATAGTATTTCAATGAACGACCTGCTTCCTGGGAGAGGACTGGCTGGCTGTCCATCCCCATCCTGACTCGATTAAACACAACAGTAAGCAGATTGTGGTCAGGCTTGAAATATTTAAACAAAATTACATCTCAGCTGACTTTAACCCGCCCATTTTGCAGATGAAAATCACCCTTACAGAGTCTAGACCAAGACATATGAAACAGGAAACACCATTTAGATTGAATCCATGTACCGAATGCCAAGTAACGATAGGGAAAGATAGATCAAGAGGGAGAGATTCAAAACGAAAGTAATAGCAACATCTGCAACACTAATTATTTTTTGAAGCAATGACACCCCACACTTGCAAAGTTACATTTTTAGAGCCAGAGAGGTTGTTAGACCATTATTTCACTTAACACAGCATTAAATATTCACTTGTACCTAACGGTAATACCCCTAACTTTTTCTGATATCTTTAGTGGGGAACTAGTGGTTATAAGCTTATTTATTAGTGTAACAAATAGGCTTACGTTAACACTGCAATGAAGTTACTGTGAAAATTCCCTAGTCGCCAAACTCCGGCACCGAGGGAGAATTTAGCACGGCCAATGCAGCTAACCAGCATGTCTTTCAGATTGTGGGAGGAAACTGGAGCACCCGGAGAAAACCCACACAGACACAGGAAGAATGTGCAGACTCCGCACAGTGACCCAAGCCGGGAATTGAACCCAGGCCCCTGGCGCTGTAAGACAGCAATGTTAACCACTGTGCCACCCACATGTACCTCAAATTCACTCCATTCCATTGATTCAAGTGTTGAGTCCATCTACAAGCACTGTTGCAGCATGAAGGCAATATCTCTGGCAGCAACTTTTGGATTTCTGCAATTAACTGTGCATGTACGGACACTAGAGGTTGCTGTCAGATTTGTTGCATTATGGCAGTGAACTTAGAAAGCTTCATTACAATTCCGATTGCAAAATCTGGACCATAATTGGTGCTGTTAATGACTATGGAATGGTGTTATTATCAGTCAACTAAGAAGGCTTGTAATAATAAAGGGTTGGCACCCAACAAAACCAATTTCTTCTGTTTTTTGCTTTAGATTTCCAGGATTTGCCATTTTTCTTTTGGTTTGAGGTAATCATTTTTTAAGCACCGATACAATGTTTGAAATTTTATTTGTGTATTGGGACACATTAGCAAAGTTCTTACACTTGCTTTTCTTAACGTAAGTCAATTGTAATGCACAAATAGTGACCATGCATGTTACATTTTATTCCATCCCATGCAAAGTTATACAAAATAAGTGTATGTACAGAGTTTTCCTTTTTCAACTTGCAAGAAAATAAGTCAACAGACACGTCAAAGTATCAGGTCAAAGATACCAGCAGATTCATGCTTTAGCAGAGCTGTTGTGTGAATTCAGTCATTCACCTGAAGATTTGGTCATACAACCCCTTATACAATAGAAAATTTTCATGCTTATACATTGATTGCGGTAAAGCATTAACCGTGATATAATGTAATAAAATCAACACTGAAGTTAAACTATTCTGACAGCGTATGCAAAGTCTAAAGATATTTGCATAACTAAACCATTTTGATGCAATGTAGGGGTTAACCATACTGTCTGAATCATGGACGGTGTTTCCTAGTGGCAATTAACCAAACAGCTTTAGTGTATAGTTCTGGGCAAATAACCTATCATATTACAATGCATAAAATGATGGCCTTTCACTTAGAAGACTCTTTGTACTGGATTCTTTTAATCTATTGGATTGCTGTGGATATGTTAAATATACCACTGTATAAATGATTTGTTTGAAGGGCTGAGGGTCTACTATCATGTACTTTTTATCA
The DNA here is from genome assembly GCF_964213995.1 of Mustelus asterias. Taxonomy (NCBI): domain Eukaryota; kingdom Metazoa; phylum Chordata; class Chondrichthyes; order Carcharhiniformes; family Triakidae; genus Mustelus; species Mustelus asterias. Next base: position 17,140,607 of record NC_135812.1, read on the forward strand.
ACTAGTTCCAATTCCCAAGATTTTCAATGTCTAGAAATCAACCTTGATCAGTTCCATTGCGTGATTGCTGAATGTGACATTCAGTTGGGTGAGGATTGCTGTGTACGCTTTCAATAAAGGGAACAGGAAGAATTTCCCAATCATCAAAGTCACTCCCACTCAATCTAACATTCATTTCATAGAATCCTACAGTGCAGAAGGCCATTCAGCCCATCAAGTCTGATAGAACATTTTACCCAGGTCCTATCCCCATCACCCCATGTATTTACCCCACTAACCTACACATCTTGGGGACACGAAGGGGCAATTGAGGATGATGCAGCAAGTCTGAATGCTGAAAAATTACAATCAGCTCATAAAGCTCTTGTAATTTGGAGGAAATTTATTGAAGAACCAAAACGATATTGCAGTACAGTATTGTGTTTGACAATGGCAGAAGAGGTGAAGATCAAGGAATAGTAATTATTTGCTGCCAAACTAGTTTTAAAATCCTTTAGGTCATGGGAGAGATGGCGGGCAGAATTTTCCAATCCCGTCCACCATGGGAATCGTAGCGGGCAAGGGTCGGACCATGCAAAGGTCTGTTGACCTCGGGCGGGATTTTCCCGTCTTGGGACGAGCGCGACCAGAAAAATCCCGCCCGGGAAGTCTGCGGATGGTTTTGTAGTTCTGGAAAAGAATGAATCAGGGAAGGGGACAGGCCAACAGGACTTGATTTTAGTGTAGTGAAGGTACAGGGAGCAGGAAGGAAATTTAGTCCAACTTCATTAATACAGAAACAAGAAAGGTTGCAGTGAACGGTGAGATGGGAGGTTAGGTGTAGGGGAGGGAGAGAAGTGTCTGCTCTTGCTCAGCAGTGTTGGAGAAGGCTTTAGCATCTCTCTAGATATGGTTCAAGTCAATATGAGATTCAATCTATTGGTATTGCAACTTATTGGTTTGTTAAAATGCATTTTGTGAATCTTGGAGAAACAGGATATTAAAAATGAAGTGACTGACTTGCCAGGAAATAATGTTCTGTGATTCATGTTTATTTAATGCTTTAGTAGTGCTGCCTGTAATACATCCTGGACACAGTTTAATTTATGCAGAGAGTCGACTCGAAGGAAGCAGCCATTAAGGCTTAAAGTGTATTTTATATCTGGAATCTCGAGGAAATATGTGGATGTTAATGGATGTCTGAGTAACATCGAAAATAATAGATGGCAGAAGGAGACATTAAATGTATGGAATGAGTGTCAAATACAATAAATGGCTTGTTTGTCTCTCTATTAAGATCAATGAATTTGAAACTTATATCTAGGAAATTTGCATTATATACCAACCTCGTGAGCCATCAATGAACTTAATGTATGAGGAGAGATTGACTCGGTTAGGATTGTTTTCGCTGGAGTTCAGACGAATGGAGGGGGGGGGGATCTCATAGAGACTTATAAAATTCTAACAGGATTAGACAGGGTAGATGCAGAAGGATGTTCCCAATGGTGGGGGAATCCAGAATCAGGGATCACAGTCTGGGGATTCGGGGTAGACCATTTAGGACGGAGGTGAGGAGACATTTCTTCACCCAAAGAGTGGTGAGCCTGTGGAATTCATTACCACAGGAAACAGTTGATGCCAAAACATTGAGGGGTGGCTGGATATAGCACTTGGGGCGAATGGGATCAAAGGTTATGGGGAAACAGCAGGATTAGCTATAGAATTGGATGATCAGCCATGATCGTGATGAATGGCGGAGCAGGCTCGAAGGGCCAAAGGGCCTCCTCCTGCTCCTATCTTCTCTGTTTCACTGTTTAAAGCAATGTGTTTTAAAGGGGCAAGGATGACTTTGGCCTCTGTATTGCCTCCCCTAAAAAAACAAGGAACAGTGATCGAGCCAAACTTTGGTGAACACTAACGACCTGCCGCAAAATTAAAAATGAATATCTTTGTTACACCATCCGGCGCAGTGGCTGATTTGTCAGTTGCATTGATAACACCCACCAGCCTCTTACACTCTCAGTATCATCTGAACCTTGTGCATCACCCACATATCCTCACAAGGACAAGTTGGAAAATAAAACTACATGACTAGAATTCTCCCATCCTGCCCACCACAGGAATTGTAGGGGCAGGAGGGTGGGGGGACCATGCAAGGATTCACTGACCTCGGGTGGGATTCTCCGGATCCGAGGTGAGCACGGCCGGAGAATCCCGCCCCCATGTGTGTGTTACAAGAGGAATTTCCCTTTCAGCTTTCTGAAACTATGTACTGAATGTCCAATGGTAATGATGGAGGCGGACATTTATATACTGTCCATTTATGGTACCAGTAAGTACACGGCCAATCCTACAGACGGCGCAATCTCCACTCCGACTGCTGAGCTATGACGCAAGCTGAGACTTTGAGATGCACACAGTTACAACAGTGCAACAAACAACCCACTCACAATATGTTTTTTTAAAGTTTTCATTCTATCCAAAAAACCAAATTCAAATTGAATCTAATTCATGGTCCCCACCTGAGGGACAAACAAGATCCCAGCTGACAGGATGAGACATTGCGCCCCATCTTGGGCTTTACTTGAGGCTTCATCTTAGCCCAAAGGGCGAGACGGCTTTGAAAAATTGCATCAGGAGCCACCTCAGTTTAACCTCATTGGCTACAGTATTAATTCTTCGGATGTAGAAGTCCCTTCCCAAAATCCCCTTATTTAAAAACTCTAACAGCAGTACACAGAATGTTAGCAGTTAACAGTCTACCTCCGGGGGTGTCAGAGGAACTGACACTCCTGGTTAAGTACAAGGCAAAGACTCCCTGATTGGCCCATCAATTGGATCCTTAATCAGGGAGTTCACACTCCAATAAGCCAGCCTCAATGGCCTGATTGAAGTCATGACAGCTACCCTGATCTCTAACTCTAACATAGCCTGGGCAAACCACCATTGCAGATGTCAGCATATCCCCAGTGCAATGGGCTAGCCTCATACGCTGCATGATCATGGTCTCACCACTCCCCTGCTCCCCCACCCCCCTCCCCGCCATTTGCATTCTTTGGCTGGGCAGGTGGGTAACAATTAATAGGGATGCAAGAAATCAATCTTCAGCAAATGGTTGCAATTGGGTGAATTCCAAATGTAGCTGAGTACATATGTAAGCGATTCAGTTAAAATAAAACCTCAGATTTAACTCCATGTGAAATTTTCTATATACACAACTTATTAACTTGACAGATTTGTAATGGTGCTTTTTTTAATCATTCATGGGACATGGGCGTCGCTGGCTGGCCAGCATTTATTGTCCATCCTTAGTTACCCTTGGAGGGCAGTTGAGAGTCAACCACATTGCTGTGGCTCTGGAGTCACATGTAGACCAGACCAGGTAAGGACGGCAGATTTCCTTCCCTAAAGGACATTAGTGAACCAGATGAGTTTTTTCGACAATCGTTTTATGGTCATCAGTAGATTCTTAATTCCAGATTTCATCGAATTTTACAATGCAGGAGGAGGCCTTTTGGCCCATCGAGTCTGCATCAACCACAATCTCACCCAGGCCCTATCCCCATAACCCCATGCATTTACCTTAGCTAGTCCACCTGACACTAAGGGGCAATTTAGCATGGCCAATCCACCTAACCTGCACATCTTTGGACTGTGGGAGGAAACAGGAGCACTCGGAGGAGACCCATGCAGACACGGGGAGAACGTGCAAACCCCGCACAGACAGTGACCCAAGCCGGGAATCAAACCCGGGTCCCTGGCGCTGTGAGGCAGCAGTGCTAACCATTGTGCCACCGTGCCGCCCATAAATTTATTTTATTGAATTCAAATCCTACCATCTGCCATGGCAGGATTCGAACCCGGGTCCCCAGAACATTAACTGAGTTTCTGGATTAATACTGTAGCGATAACACCACTAGGCCAAGTGTGTTTCTGCAGAGCTTGTGTAAATGTTTCAATCAGAATATATTTAATTATTAAAAAATAACAATTCCTCACCACCCTCCCCCCCCACCCCCCCTCCCAACCACACCTTACAAATATTACATTTTCGGGACTGTTTGTTTTGGCCAGTTCTTGACTCAAAATAAATGAGAGTGGGAAGACAATCAGCCACTTTCCAGCTTCCAAAAATAAAACTTCCTTTTAAAATGACATGCATTTACTTTTAATCGATAAGTCCCTGGAATTGCACTTCCTGGATTTAATAATCCCCCAGTAAATTGCCAAGCAAGTGAAGCTTTTGTGACTAAGAGATTGCTTCGCAAGTACAATCAATCATTTTGTGAATATGACAAAACAAATCAGAAGGAGCGAACATATTTGGATGACACCCATTTTTTTTTAAGCAAATACAGCCACAAAAAAAAAGCATAATACCACAGCAGAGAATATGACCGTTAAATTCACACCCACAAGATACCTCAACCACATAATTCAGTCATAATACATTCACATTCTGCATGCAAGTGACAGGTTTTTTTCATAAAAAGTACAAAATCCTGCTATTTACCAAAACTAGCATCACAACACCCAGGAACCAATGATACAAATATTGGTTCCATTCTGCGTTCCAATGTCTTCCATTCTTGGCTTCTTTCCTCCATTTCGTTCGCTGTACGGTTTAATACTTTGCCACTGGCAGGTTTTAGCTCTGTGGTCGACACTGTCCTTTCCTTTCATACAAAAATCACAGTGCGCACTTACAAAGTTTTTGTGCAGTAACACGGGAAAAGGGGTTTTGTTAATCAGATCTAAAAGGGTGAGAGGTTCCTCTGCTTCCAGGCGCATGCATTTGTGCCATTCCCGACAAGGAGGGTTCCACAGAGCTGTTCCACTTTCAGGTACCTCATCGGAGTTGGCTTTGGTATTGTCAGAAGTCAACTGAAAGGAATGTTGTTTCCAGCAATTGTTACGCTTCGTTGCAAGTGATTGACATTAAGCTAAATTGGAATTGGCGGTGTAGCCCCAGATGAAGACCCTCTTGTCCTGAAGTTGATAAACTGCATATTCCACAAAGAGACGGACTTCATCTAGTTATGTCCCACAAGGAACTAATCCAAAACCCCCTTGCTTGAATGGCATGTTTTCTACGCAGTAACTGAAAGAAATACGAAGATGACATTAGAAATGACTGAACAAAACAGGTTCAAATTCATTGATTCACATTTGTTTCTAACTTTCTATGCCTTTAAGAAATGTATTTGTCCTGTTCCTTCTGCAGGATCTGTTTTAGCAGGTTTTTTTTATTATTGGTGCCACTGGGTCTATAACCGGCATCCCTATATCGTTCCTGCAGCAGCATAATTGTTCCAAATTGCTAGAAAGTTTGTTTTAATCTGAACTAATGCTGATTTTAGTGATTTCCCCTGGGGTTTTGCAGAGTAGGACTTGATTAGGTTGATTTATAAGTAAGGTCGTATGACTGGGTGGAGCTAGGCTTACACAGAAAATTCGAGTCAGATGCTGCTTGGAGTTGTTAGGGATCAGTGCCTCTCTTTTCCCCTGTCTGAAGTTGGAGACTGGAATCTGCCAGAAAATAAGCCCCTTTCTGAGATTCTGCTGTATGAGAATCAGAAGACCGATGTCCGTTTGGATCTCAGTCTAGACGTGTTAAAAGGCAGGAAATCTAGCATTTATATGAGCATATCTGTTTTTGATGCTAATTGGTTCTGAAGAAGGGATTTATGTCTCTGGGGGATATTGCTAAATTGGAATAATAGAGATGCAAAGCTATTAAAAATTATATTTTGTCATGCTTAAGTATTTTAATTGGTAAAAGTTATGCTCATTATTTTTGTTATATTGTAACTGTGTTCTTAAATAAAGTTTGTTTTGATATAAGGTTCCTAGTGGATCAGTTGAATTATACCTGGAATGGAATACCTTATGCTCACCTTAATGCCAAAATCAAAAGTAAAAGTTGGGGTCTAGGCTAACTTCATAATATACCTTGGAGCAGCACGGTGGCACAGTGGTTAGCACTGCTGCCTCACAGCCCCAGGGCCCTGGGTTCGATTCCCGGCTTGGGTGACTGTGTGCAGTTTCCACATCTTTGCCCTGTCTGCATGGGTTTGCTCCGGTTTCCTCCCATAGTCCAAAGATGTGCAGGTTAGGTTGATTGGCCATGCTAAATTGACCCTAGTTTCGGAGGGAATAGCAGGGGTAAATATGTAGGGTTAGGGGGATAGGGTGGGATTGTTGTTGATGCAGGCTCGATGGGCTGAATGGCCTCCCTTCTGGCAGTTAAAAGCACGATGTGAGGTTTCATCACATGAAACCTTCATTAGTGCCGCTTGGTTCCTCATGGATCTTGTGGTTGACAACCGAATGTACGGCTGTCGGGAGAGTCTGGATTTTTGGTGAGCGTTCAGGCGCCAGTTTTGATGTATCCCAGCTGGTTTTAATTCACACAAGCGCACAAGGCTCAGCACAAGGGAAGGCCCTTTCAAGGTATGGGCATACAAAAGAACCATAGCGCACTGAGCGACATGATCATGTGACAAAATGGGCTCAAGCAAAGCATGGCTCTGGGTAGCAATTGCTTCATCTGTCTTGGTGTTAAAAGGGAATGGTCTACACGTGGATAAGGAATGTTGTGACACTGAGCCATCCTGTCACCATCAACAATGTTACCCGGGGCACATTGGTGGCTGCATGAAGACCCAGTTTGACATGGGTCCTCTGGCCCATTGGGCCCCCAATTTAGTCTCCAAGGGAACCCATTTAGTCAGACACCAACAGTTCCATTGAAAACAGGTCAACATAAAACAGATATTTCAATTTATTCAACAATAAACATGAATTATTGTTCATTTCCTCAATCTGACTCCAACATTGTTTCTACCTGGTCTTAAACCAGGGACCTTCCGATTAGGCAAACACGCTAACCACTACGCTACAGAAATACTCTTTAAACCCCACAAAATGAGTCCTGCTATCTAACTTGATTTTGGAAAAACTAGTTAGAGATATATAATATATACGACAGGCGAAATCACAGTTAGGAAAATTAAGAACATGTTTATGTCAAATAGCAAACACCGAGAATCTTTTGCACATACTGTCAAGTTAGGTAGGAGGTGTTTGGATCTATTTTTGTAACGCCAGGTTTGGTATGCATACTGCAGCGTGAGCTATTGAATTGACATTGCTTCAAATCTAATTAAGACATTTTCCTGAGTGCAAAATGTACTCTGCTTTATTAGAGTTAATGGGAGAAACTGTTCTAAAAATGCACAGTGGTTCCCTGTTAAATGCTACGATAAAAATCACCATGCCTCCTCCATGAGGTGTAGCACTCTTCATCTGGTGTGCAAGCAATTTCATGAAGTCTTGCCACATTGCCTCTCTGGGATAAAAATGAGCTGAGGTTACTTATTTCACAAGTCTGTTTCTGGCGAGATCCCACTGCTCTGAGCCAGAAGTCAGCGTCCATCCCACTTCTGTCCACTGATCTTAGTGCGCCAATGTGAATGTAACATTTAGTGTCAACTGGATGTGCCAGCCGTGCAGTTTGGACTCTCCATCACAACACACGCCAGCTTTTGAATAGAACACTTTCAGACAACCTTATTCAATTGTCATAAACACCGCCAACTCGTACCATCTTGGTCTCCATTCTGCTCCCTCCCACAACCGCCTGGAGATGTCCTCTTACCAAAAACTTCCCTGAAGTGGGGCATGTCCAACATTTTCCTGGTACAGCACTTACCATTAAAATCTCAACCCTAGAACTGTTCAAGTTCAAAATCAAAATGGCCTTGGTCCACAAATCTTTTGCAACCTCATAGTAATGGCAGTAAAAAAAAATCAAAATAAAATAGTTCCCTCCTGCACTAAAATGATAAGTGCACATGAATTAGGAATAGAAGTAGGCCACCCAGCCTCTCGAGCCTGCTCCGCCATTCAACAAGATCATGGCTGATCTGACTGTAACCTTAATCTGACATTCCTGTTTACCCCCAATAACCTTTCACCCCCTTGTTAAGCAAGAATCTATCTAGCTCTGCTTTAAAAATATTCAAAGACTCTGCTTCCACTGCCTTTTGAGGAAGAGAGTTCCAGAGACTCAAGACCCTCAGAGAGAAAACATTTCTCCTCATCTCCGTCTTAAATGAACGACCCCTTATTTTTAAACAGTGACTCCTAGTTTTAGATCTTCTGATGAGAGGAAACATCCTCTCCACATCCACCCTGTCAATATCCCTCAGATCTTAAAGGTTTTGATCAAGACACCTCTTGATAAAATGGAAACCTTTGGATAGGCAACAAAGTTTATTTATTAGTCACAAACAGGCTTACATTAACATTGCAATGAAGTTACTGTGAAAATCCCCGAGTCGCACCTGTTCGGATACACTGAGGAAGAATTTAGCATGGCCAATGCACCTAACCAGCATGTCTTTCGGACTGTGGGAGGAAACTGGAGCACCCGGAGGAAACCCACGCAGACACGGGGAGAACGTGCAGATTCCACACAGGTAGTGACCCAAGCCAGGAATCGAACCTGGGTCCCTAGTGTTGTGAGGCAGCAGCGCTAAGCACTGTGCCACCGTGCCACTCACTATAACATAATGGCATCTTCCTCTGTTGCTGGAGGCCAGAATTTCCTGTAACCAGTGAACCAACATTAGCCCCTTGCCCATTTCATTTCCATCCAGGTTGCTGTGGGATGGAAAAGACCTGAAGCCCTCAACAGCGTGAGCAGAGCAGATAACTGTGTATCTCCTTAACCAATCCATTGAAGGAGTGAAGAATGAACTGTGCACAGTCTGAAGCAGCAAGTGTAAATTAGAATCGATTCAAATGTCAAAGCGGATACGGAAAGAGGGAAAGAAAGGTTGGATTAAGAGATAATGAGCCATATGGGTGCTTGTGCTTTATAAAGGCACCGTGTACTAGCCGGGAGGTTACCTTAAGCCTATATATAAAACACTCTTCCTGTCCCAGCAGTAGCGTTCTGTACAATTTTGGGCAGCACACTTTAGAAAGGATTTGAGGGCTTTGGAGAGGATGGAGGAGATATTTCCTAGGACGACTGCAAGGATGAATGATTGTTCACCCCAGAGCAGGGAAGGCGAAGAGGAGATTTAGTGGAGGAGTTTCAAACCATGAAGGGTTTAGATATGTAAATATAGAGATACTGGGCTGAATAATATGGAAGCTTTTACCCAGGGTGGAAGAGTCAATTACTAGGGGGCATAGGTTTAAGGTGCAAGGGGCAAGGTTTATAGGAGATGTACAAGGTAAGTTTTTTTACACACAGGGTGGTGGGTGCCTGGAACTCTCTGCCGGGGGAGGTAGCGGAAGCAGATACGGTAGTGAGTTTTAAGGGGCAGCTGGACAAATCTTTGAATGGGATGGGAATAGAGGAATATGGTCCCCGGAAGGGTAGGGGTTTTAGTTCAGTCGGGCAGCACTGTCGCTGCAGGTTTGGAGGGCCGAAGGGCCTGTTCCTGTGCTGTAATTTTCTTTGTTCTTTCTAGGTGCGCTTGGTGGGACCCACAGACAGAAGTGGGTGGCCTTCCGGCTTCCACTGTATAAAATGGCAAATTTGTAAATTTGGGATGGAGGGTGGGCTAGCCTCAAGGCTCAAAGGGTGTGGACATCCTGTTCAGTGTTTGGGGGAAGGGGGGGGGGGCGGGGGGGAGATGTCTGTTGTCTGAGGTCATTGGCCATGACCCAGTGGAGGTAACAGGCAGTCATTTAAAAGGCCCCCTGGTACAGGGCAGTGCCCAGTAACCTGGCAAATGTGTGCATTTTCCAGCATTATTAATCAGGATATATATAGTACTAGGCTTGATTTCAGCAAGGGTGTATGTTTTTTAATATTTCTTGAAATGTCCACATTCTAAGTTGTTTCTTGTCACTGATCACAATTTGAACATGAACATGCTTTAAATATCTTATCTTGTCCTCCATTGATGGCCAAGGCAAGGGAGTGAGGGGATGGGGGGGGGGGGGGGGGGGGGGGGGGGGAGGGGAGGGGGGGGGGGAGGGAGGGGGGGGGGGGGGGGGAGGGAGGGGGGGGGGGAGGGGGGAGGGGGGGGGGAGGGGGGAGGGGGGGGGGAGGGGGGGGGGGGAGGGGGGGGGGAGGGGAGGGGGGGGGAGGGGGGGGGGAGGGGGGAGGGGGGGGGGAGGGGGGGGGGGGAGGGGAGGGGGGGAGGGGGGGGGGAGGGGGGGGGGGAGGGGGGGGAGGGAGGGGAGGGGGGGGGGAGGGGGGGAGGGGGAGGGGGGGGGAGGGGGGGAGGGGGGAGGGGGGGGGGAGGGGGGGAGGGGGAGGGGGGGGAGGGGAGGGGGGGGGGGGGAGGGGAGGGAGGGGGGGGGGAGTGGGGGGAGGGGAGGGGGGGGGGGGGGAGTGGGGGGGGGGGAGGGGAG